>NC_134353.1:716865488-717165488 GCF_048569485.1 Anomaloglossus baeobatrachus | reverse complement strand
AATGCTTGATTATTCGGTGACCACGCTTCAAAAGATTTGCAATTTCAAGACTGCTGCATCTCTCTGCGAGACTTATCAAAATTTTGGGCTTTTGAGATCCCGTCAAATCTCTCTTCTGACCCATTTTGCCAAAGGAAATGAAGTTGCCTAATAATTAAACACACTGACATTGATGTCATTACACAACAGCCCTCCTCATTACAGAGATGCACATCACCTGATTTACTTAATTGGTGGTTGGCTCTCAAGCCTATACAGCTTGGAGTAAGACAACATGTATAAAAAGTATCATGTGATCAAAATACTCATTTGCCTAATAATTCTGCACACGGTGTATTCTATCTATTCTAGCTACCTTTCAATTTAAAACACTAATGAAGAACCAAAGGAAATAGCCAAAAATAAAACGTAAATTTTATTTGAAACAATTGAAATACAAGGTGTAAAACAGTAATTGAAAATGAGGCAGCACAACACAGCAGGGAGAGATAAGGGATTCAGCCACACAGAAGCTCATATGACACCAGTTGATTGACTCACACATGTGATTTATTTATTTAATCTCAATGTCTCTATGTCATATGAGCTTTGTTGTGCAACAGCTTCTGTGCGGCTGCATTCCTTATCTCTCCCCCTGCTGTGTTGTCCTGCCTCTTTTTCAATCACTCTTTTGGACCTGGTATTTTAATTATTTCAAATAAAATTTACATTTTATTTTTGGCTATTTGGTTTGGTTCTTCATTAGAGTTTTTCAATTGATTGTGATTGATTGATCAACATGCCAGGGTGTACCACACTTTGATTCATATTGTTGATTTGACCCCTCTGTTTATCTGTTTGGCGCTTTTTTGGTCATCTATCTATAAAGTATCCTATCATATTTTATTTCTCCTTTAAAAAACGCACTGGCAAAAAGATACCCATCATTGGACCAAAAGCGCACCAAAGCGTGGCAAAAACGCACGCTTTTTTTGTGCGTTTTTTGACCAGAGAGTGCGTTTTTATGCCAGGTGGTGCATTTTTTTCTTGAAGAAACAAAACTGCAGCATGCACACATTGCCTTACTGAGGTTTTGAACAGTAGTAGTAGTTACAGTTAAACGTCAACTGCTGGTAGCTTGGAAAATCAACAGCTAACTCCATTCTTCCCGTCTGAAGAGATTTGTGGAGATGCCTTTTCCTCGTAACATTATTGATGTGGTTCTGAAGGGAAATCAGGAGTGTGAAATGGACCAAGTTCTGAAATCCAGGCTGATCCTGAGGACACAGCCTGGTTGAATTCACAGGACCTTCTTGCTTATTGTCTGATAAGAAAGTTCCATCATTGTCATCAGAGAGGATCCATTGGCCCCTTCTAGAAGGGGGTACTGTCATGGCTCAAGTCCAGGGTTTGAACCAGTAATCTCTGGATGTTGGTCAATTTCCCTCTTGGTTGGACAACAGCCTGTTTTATATTGGTCACTCTTATGTTTCTTCCTTATGTCTTGCCTTCCAATTTCACTTCTATTCAAGAGTGTGCCCATTCTTGTTTTGTTTGCCCAATCATAATTTGGGAGAGGATATTTATACTGATTACTCACATGCACATGTCTCAGTTCTGGATGGATGGTTGTCTGGAGTCCCAGCTCCTCAGTTAAGGCTTTCTAAATGAGACATTACTATTGTTTGTGTAAATCTCTTCCCAGTTATCCCCTATTTTGTATAAAATAAGTTTGGGAGGGTTGAACGTATTATGTTAGTCAATTTTTTTTCTTGTTTTCCATTATTTCTATACAACTGTTTCCACGTTCCTAGCCCTATGACTTACCTTCTGCCTGTGTGCGCTTCATTTATGTTTATTGTTTTTTTTGTTACATTTCATTTATAGCTTAGGATGCAGTTAAGGACACTCAGGATCAGTTGTTGAGTGGGAGAGCCATTACGTGATCTTGGGACTTGTGCATTTCTGGTTTACATCACCCTTTGTTTGTCCATCCTCATGAGAGTGTTAAGGTTCAGTTGTAAAAGCAGCATAAAGTACATATATTAGGGGCAGCTATCAATCTACACCTCCTGGCAACAAAAACACATCACTACCACATGCAGTATGATATGGTCGTGATGCGATTTCTTTTTTTTTTGCCAGGAGGTGTAGGTTGGGTACAGAAATATGTTACAAAAATTTCAGCACCAAGTCTGCATCTCTTCGCAAAAATATGCACAAAAACAGTGTTCACACTAGAAAAATGATTTTTCTTAAGAAATTTCTTAAGAAATTTCTTAAGAGTGCACCTGTGTTAAAAAACGCACCAAAAACGCACCTGCGTTTTTGCCGCGTTTTTGGTGCGTTTTTGGTGCGTTTTCGGTGCGTTTTTGGTGCATTTTTACCGCTGGTTGCTCCCTGCGTTATTGTGCCAATTATATATGGCAAAAAACGCAGTTAGCTGCAGAAAAGAAGTGACATGCTCATTCTTTTTCTTAAGAAAATCTACTGAAAGAATTTTCTTAAGAAAAAAACGCAGTGTGCGCACAGCTAATTTTTTTTGCCATAGGTTTTGCTGGGGAATGTCTGCAGAAAGGTTACAAGAATTTCTCAAGAAATTTCTGCAGCAAAAACGGACCAAAAACGGACCAAAAACGCAGGTCAAAAACGCAGTGTGTGAACATAGCCTTAATGCCATTTCGGTGAAGTTTTTTTTCCAGGAGGTACAAATTTGGTGCTAAAATCTAGTGCATAAATTTCAGCACCAAATTTGCACCCTCTGAAAGAAAACTGCACAAAACGGTGTCAACAAATGTAGTAAAAACTATAACTTTTCATTATACAGTTGAAAAAAAAGTGGAATAATACGCAATCAAAATGGGATATATTAATAGAAATGAAAATTACATCTTGTCACATAAAAAACAAGTTGTCATATAGCTCTGTCAACCAAAAAATAAAAAAAACTGTAGCTATGTGAATACAGCAATGCAAAAACTATTTTTTCTTTAAATTTGTTTTTATGGTGTAATAGTGGTAAAACATAAAAACCTGTATAAATGTGGTACTGCTGTAATCGTACTGACCCGAAGGATAAAGCTGTTTTATCACTTTTTTTTTTTACAAAGTGAACGGCTTAAAAAAATTTCTGAACTGCTGTTTTTTCATGCTTCTGCTTCACAAAAAATGGAATATAAAGCGATGAAAAAATATTATGTGGCCCAAAATGATACCGATAAAAACTCCAACTCATCCTGCAAAAAACAAGCACTCACTTGGCTCTGCCAGCAGAAAAGTAAAAAACTATTCAAAATTTAGTTATGCGAAAGACCTTTATTTGTAAAAAAAAATGTGTTTTTAGTGTGATAGTAGACAAACTAAAAAAAACGATTTCACCCTCGTATCACTATAATCGTACTGTCCAGACATATTTGTCACCTTAAGCCACCTAATCCCTTATATCGCAAGGTGAACGGCATAAAAAAATAAATAAAGCCAATTCTTTAACTGCTGCTCATTTTATCCTGCGCACTACGCTGAGCGCTTATACCAGGGATTACGTGTAAATCTCTGAAAATCGTGATTCATACAAAATTCTCAAAGAAAAATTCACTTTAATGAGACACAGGGAGTCACTATGAGTTCCTGTCTGGCCTGTTTTCCAGCGGTGTTCATCTTTTTAAGCATTTTTTAGATGTGCAGAAAAGTGCCGTCATCAACACTTTTATTCCCCTTTGAAAAGACAGATATCACTGAACAGAGGTCAAACAGAGTCTGGAGTAACTCTGCTCCCTCACTAGTGAATTGATCCATCATGGGTTTAAAGTTAAGCATGTATTTAAGAGATGTAAATGGAAAAATTGAAGTAAGTGCTTAGCATAGAGCACAGGATAAACATGAACTGAACCAAAATGTTCTGTATCCAAATCGCCAAATAGCATTCAATCCAACCTACAAAAACACAAGTCCCCACTTAGGTCTGTCATCTGTGAATGGAAATATAGGGGGCTTCCATGTTACTGGTAACTAGAGTTGAGCGCGGTTCGCGGTTCGAGGTTCTCCAGTTCGCGGCTCGAGTGATTTTGGGGGCTGTTCTAGATAGAACTAGAACTCGAGCTTTTTCTCATAGAAGCGCCATCATCTGGCGCTGTATCCAACTCTTCCAACAGCCCTGGAGCCGGGTGGCTTTTTGGGTAATCATGAGTTAATACTGGCTTTGTTTTACTAGCCAGTATTAAGCCAGAGATTCTTAATGTCAGGCATGTTTGACCCGGCCAGTAAGAATCTCCAATAAAGGGTTAAAAAAAAACACCACACAAAGAAAAAATACTTTAATAGAAATAAATACACAGACACAATAGAGACTCCATCTTTATTACCCCCTGTCAGCCCTCCACGATCCATGGTCTTCTGTCTTTCTCGTTCAACAAATGCAGCTCTGCTCCATCACTGCTGCATGGGGGAAGACGCTGCTGCTCCCCGTGCAGCCTTCACTCCATGAAGGCTGCACGGGAAGCAGCATGCAGCCTTCACTCCGTGAGTGATCAGTGCTGCTGGCTATCAGCGGTAACGCTGACAGACGCGTTACCATAGCAACGGTGCTCCCGGAGCCGCGGTTAGCGGTGACGTCACCGCTAACTGCGTTGCTATGGCAACGGTGATCTCCATTAATGACCGGCTGTGTCAGCCGGTCCCTAACGGAACGGGGAGTCGACCGTGTGCTAGAGCATGTCGCCGGTACACGGCGATACACAAATGTGCACCGTGTACCGGAGAGATGCACTCGCTGGTCACATGGCTATTTTGATGTCATGATACGTCCTGCATCACTGCTGGCAGTGCTGGTCACCGGGAGGATTCAGCGATCATCGGATGGAATAGCGACAGGAGACAGAGTGCAGGAGGGATCGCGGGGACCCGTAAGTGTTATGGCAATGTTTATTAACTGTTTGTGTACATTTATCATGCATTTTTATGTGTTTGTGATTGCCTCCCATTATAACCTATAGGTTCCAGTTTGGTTCGTCGAACGTTCGACGAACCGAACTCGAACGGGACCTCCGTTCGACGAACCGAACTCGAGCCGAACCACGACCGGTTCGCTCATCTCTACTAGTAACACAGAGGCTCTGAAAAAATGGTATGGCTCCCCCCTCAAATAAGAAATCCAGCAAAATCTGCAATCAGAAATCCAAATGCCTCTTTCCTTTTGAGCCCTACAATGTGCCTAAACCAAAGTTGGCATCCACATGTTTGGCATTTTTGTAGTGAGGAGAGCCCGCTTAATTTATGGGGTGCAGGTTTCCAGTAGCACAAGCTGGGCACAATGTACAGGCACTACAATGTACTAGGCACAACAAGGACTTTTTAGCAATTTTTAATTCTGCAACATTTACTGCGTTTGACTCAATGGCTTTTTTTGTAGAGACAAAATCCTCACTACACCAATAGATAAACTCCCAAAGGGTCATAATTTCCAAAGTTATGTCATTTTGAGATTGTTTGTGTTGTTCTAGCACTTAGGGACTCTGCAAAGAGAGTCTGCAAACTATTCCAGAAAACTTTGTGTTCCAGCAATCAAATGGGGCTCTTTCGCTCCCAAGCCCTGCCGTGTGGCCAGTCAGTACTGTACAGTCACATGAGGGGCATTGCCATGTTCAGGAGAAATTGTGTAATTTATTACAGGGCCTTTTTTTACCTATTCCCTTAATGAAAATTGGAAATTTGGGGTTGAAACAACATTTTAGTAGTAAAAATGTAAATTTTGTTCTTCAACGTCCAATAGTATAAAATTTTGTGACACACCTGTGGTGTTAATATACTCACTGCACCCCTGGATGAATTCATTGAGGGGTGCAGGTTGTAAAAAGGTGTCACTTGTGGGGGATTTTGCTGTTATGGCACCTTAGGGGCTTTGCCAATGTGACATGGCACCTGCAAAGCATTCAGACTAAATCTGAACTCAAATGTCGTGCTCCTTCCTCTCTCCACTTTGCATTGTGCCTCAAAAGTAGTTTTTGACCACATATAGGGAATTGGCATACTCTGGAGAAATTGCACAACAAATTGCATGGTTCATTATCTCCTGTTACACTAGTGAATTTAAGAAAAAATTGGGGTTAAAGCAACATGTTTGTGGTTAAAAGCATATTATTTAATTTCTAAGGCTCAACGTTATAAAATTCTATGAAGCACCTGGGGGTTCAAGGTGCTCAGCAAACATCTAGATACCTTCCTTGAGGTGTTTAGTTTGCAAAATAGGGTCACTTGTGGGGGAGCTCTACTGTTTAGGTACCTAAGGGGCTTTGTCAATGTGTGCATCACACCCGCAAACCATTCCAACAAAATCTTAACCCATATATGGGGATGATTCCATTCTTCACTTTACACTGTGCCCCAAAAGTAATTTTTGATCACATATGGGGTATTGCTGTACTGAGGAAAAATTGGAAAACAAATTGTGGGGTCCATTTTTTACAGTTACCCTAGTGAAAATATAAATCTTTATGTTAAAACAACATTTTTTGTGGTTAAAAATGCATTTTTTCATTTTCATGGCTCAATGTTCTAAAATTCTGTGAAGCACGTCTGGGATCAAGGTGCTCACCAAACATCTCTAAAAATGTATTGCAGCATCTAGTTTCCAAAATGGAGTCACTTACAGGGGAACTCCACTGTTTAGGCACATCAGAGGCTATCCAAATACAACATGGCATCTGCTATCATTTTGAGATAATATTGCTCTCTAAAATTCAAATGGTTCTCCTTCCTTTCCAATCCCTGCCATGTGACTAAACAGTTGATTTCCCCAAAATATGAGTTATCAGCCTACTCAAGAGAAATTGCACAACAAGGTGTATGGTGGATTTTCTCCTGTCACCTTTGTTAAAGAAAAGATTTGGGGCTGAAGTAACAATTTTGTGGTAAAATGTTTTTATTTTATTTTCACGACTCAATGTTATAAAATTATGTGAAGCTCTTGCAGGTTCAAAGTGCTCACCAAACATCTATAAAAATTCCTTGAGGGGTCTAGTTTCTAAAATAGGGTCATTGGTGGGGAAGCTCTACTGTTTAGGTACATCAACAGCCATCCGCCCTCCATTCCAGATAATTTTGCGCTCTTAAATTCAAATTGTGCTCCTTCCCTTTTGAGCTCTGTTGTGCGCCCAAACAGTTGATTTCCACCACATGTGAAGTAGCAGTGTACTCAGAAGAAATTGCACAACACATTGTATGGTGCATTTTCTCCTGTTACCCTTTGGAAAATAAAAGATTTGGGGTTAAAACAATAATTTTATGGTGATTTTTTTATTTTTTTATTTTCATGGCTTAACCTCCTAAACTTCTGTGAAGCAGATGGGGGTTCATTGTGGTCACCATAAAATTCTTTAAGGAGTCCAGATTCCAAAATGGGGTTTCTTGGGAGGGTACTCCACTCTTTAGATCAGCGGCTCTCCAAACTCGACATGGTGTCTGCTATTTGTTCCAGACAATTTTGCGCTCTAAAATTCAAATGTTATGCCTTTCTTTTTGAACCCTGCCATGCAGTTAAACCATTGAATTCCACCACATATGCAATATCAACATTTTCACTAGAAATTGCTCAAGAAATTGTATGGTGCATTTTCTTTTTTTACCCTTGTGAAAATTCAAAATTTGGGGCTAAAGTAACTTATTTTGTGGGGAAAAAGTAACATTTACATTTTTTCCTTCCACATTGCTTTAGTTCCTGTGAAGCACCTGAATGGTTAATAAACCTCTTGGTTGAGTGTTGAGCAGTTTGAGAGATGCAGTTGTTAGAATGGTGTTACTTTTGTGCAATTTCTGTCACCTAGGCATCTCAAAGTCATTTCAAATGTGATGTGGTCTCTAAAAAAATTATTTTTTTAGTTTTGTTGGAAAATGAGAAATTGCTCATAAACTTTGAACCCTTCTAACTTCCTGACAAAAAGGTCCACAATTTTGCTGATGTAAGTAGACATGTGGGAAATGTTATTTATTAACTATTTAGTGTGACATAACTCACACTAAAATTCGGGGTTTGAAAATTTGATCAATTTTAAAAATGTTCGCTAAGTTTTGGATTTTTTTTACAAAAAACCCAAAAAATTATCATACTAAATTCACCATGATAATGAAGTACAATATGTTATGAAAGAACAATGTCAGAATCACCCAGATCTGTTGAAGAGTTTCAGAGTTATAACCTGTCAAAGTGACACTGGTCAGAATTGAAAAAAATGGCTTGGTCATGGAGGGGAAAACCATTCTCTGGGGTTAAGCATGTGAGTGGATCAATCATGATTTGGGGTTGTGAGGAAGACAAAGGCATGGGAACATTTCATGGGTAGAGGAAAGAATGGATTTAATTAAATGTCAACAAATTCTTGATGCAAACATAACACCTGTAAAAAAAGAGGATTGCTTCTACAAATGGATAATGATCCCAAACACAAGTCAAGATCCTCAATAGTCTACCTTAAAAGGCGTGAGCTAAAGGTTTTACAATGGCCCTCACAGTCCCCTGATCTGAACACCAATGAAAATCTGCGGCTAGACCTCAAAATAGCAGTGTATGCAAGACGACCCAGGAACTCCTAGAACTGGAAGACACTTGCAAGGAGGAATGGATGAAAATCCCTCACACAAGAATTGAAAGACTCCCGGCTGGCTGCAATAACCATTCACAAGCTGTGATATTTGCCAAAAGGGGGTGCCACTAGGTACTAACCATGCACGGTGCCCAAACTTTTGCATTGGCCAAATTTCCTTTTTTTGTTAAATTAAAAATGTAAAAGATAAAAAAAATTTTTTGCCTAAAATACAAAGTATAGTAAGTGTGTCATCCTTAACTTTATGCCTTTTAGATAATGTCATCTAACAACTTGCTTAAAGGCCCAGTCACACTAAACAACTTACCAGGGATCCCAACAACGATACAGCCTAATAGGGATCGCTGGTAAGTTGCTAGGAGGTTGCTGGTGAGATGTCACACTAAGCGACGCTCCAGCGATCCCACCAGCAACCTGACCTGGCAGAGATCGCTGGAGTGTCGCTACACGTGGAAGCATGCTGCGCTTGGTAACTAAGGTAAATATCGGGTAACCAACCCGATATTTACCTTGGTTACCAGCGCACACCGCTTAGCGCTGGCTCCCTGCACACCTAGCCACAGTACACATCGGATTAATTACCCGATGTGTACTCTGCTACGTGTGCAGGCAGCAGGAGCCGGTTCTGCGGACCCTGGTAACCACGGTAAACAGCGGGTAACCAAGAAGCCCTTACCTTGGTTACCCGATATTTACCTTCGTTACCAGCGTCCGCCGCTCTCACACTGCCAGTGCCGGCTCCTGCTCCCTGCACTCCTAGCCACAGTACACATCGGGTTAATTACCCGATGTGTAGTCTGGCTATGTGTGCAAGGAGCAGGAGCCGGCACTGACAGCTGAGAGCGGCGGACGCTGGTAACGAAGGTAAATATCGGGTAACCAAGGTAAGGGCTTCTTGGTTACCCGCTGTTTACCGTGGTTACCAGCGTCCGCAGAAGCCGGCTCCTGCTGCCTGCACATTTAGTTGTTGCTCTCTCGCTGTCACACACAGCGATGTGTGCTTCACAGCGGGAGAGCAACAAATAAAAAATGGCCCAGGACATTCAGCAACAACCAATGACCTCACAGCAGGGGCCAGGTTGTTGCTGGATGTCACACTAAGCAACATCGATAGCAAGTTGTGCCTTAGCAGCGATGTTGCTAGCGATGTTGCTTAGTGTGACGGTACCTTAACTGTTCACAATAACAAAAATTTTGACCAGGGGTGCCCAAACCTTTAAATGTCAATGTTGAAAAAGTTTTTTTAGGATTTAAAAAAAAAAAAATAATTTGCTGCTTTATTACAGAAACAGTGTATTGTATTTCAGCCCTAGACACTTTACTTGAGCTGATCTAAGGGCTAAAGATAATCAAATAAATAAGATTAGTGCCATTTGTCTTACATTTCTTTTATATGTCCTGTTTTGTCATTTGCGTTCCATCAATTTATTTTTTACAGATAGATCACATACTTCTTATAATATATAGGCCTCCTTGCTTGCACATTTTTTCTAATGGACAATTGTTCTGCACATAAAATTGGAGATGCGTCAAATTTTGATGCAATTTGTAGATCAAAATCATCCTTTCAATGGGTCAATGGGTCCATTCAAAAAATGACAGCACATGGATGTCATTCAAGGTACATCTTATTGCTGACTGCCTTCACCTGTGTAAGTAGTAGGAATTGCTTGGAAATATTTATCTTTTTTCTTTTGTATGCGAGAAAAATGGATGTCACATTGATGCAAAGTATAGGCACATGGGCTCCAATTCATTGAAGTCACTTTTCTTGGCACATGTGGGTCTAGAATTTGTGTAAAAATCAAAAATGTTATTTATGTTTCACTTTATCCAGTTTTTAGAGAAAAATGTTACAAAAGAGTCACATGATTGTCTGAAAATGTGCCTTATTGAACATTTTGCCATAGACCACATGAGATGAAAGAAAGCCAACATTTGGTAAAAGTCACATTTCATGAATTTGTCTAAAACATCTGGATAATCAAAGTAGACAAAGAAAAATAAAAAAAAGATTTAAAGGAGTTTTCCACTACTTGACACTTCCAGCTTAATCATTTCAGGATCACACTTAAATAGCAATATTGTATACTTACATCCCGCAATGATGCCATTTTAGCAATATTGGAACCACTGTTCCTGAAGAGTGACATGTTGTGTCACATGCTAACCACAACTAGTAGCCTTTACTATTGCATTACAGTGGACGTCTGTGCTAATGGAATATAGATGAACTGTAGTCAAAGTACCAATCATTGGTTGCAGCCAGCATGTGACAAAACAAAATCATGTGACTCTCCAGGAACAGTGGCTCCTATACCCCTGCAATGGGAAGGTGGCTATGTATTGTTTTTATTTCAATTAGGATTCTGGACTAATTAATCTGGAGTTGTCCAGTAGTGGACAACTTCTTCAAAAAAGAAAGACGACTTAATAAGTGGTACAAAACTGTTTGCTGCAGTCACTGTTTTATCTGCTGCAGATCTACCAATATAAAAAATAAGGCATACATACTAAAGCCACTAAAAAGGAGAGAAACGCTCCAGAAAAGTTGAGAAATAACAATGATGAATCAGGACCATGGACTAAAAATGGGTGAAAAATTGGAAAATCCTGCACAATGATGAAAAACTGTCCTTTTTTCCAATATGCAAAAAAATTCTGACGTGTCACTCAGGACTTTCTCTTTCACACCCCGGTGGGTCTAAAAATAGTTTTAAAAAAATCAGCATCAGGCCTTGTGCGCACACTGCGTTTTTTCCACGCTTTTTTGGGTGCAGTTTTGGTCCCAAAACTGCATGCATTTCTCTCACCAGCAAAGTCTATGAAATTTCATTTTTGCTGTTAGCACGTTGCAGTTTTCTTTTGGCTGCATCTTTGTGGTGACCGCAAAGATGCAGCATGTCAATTTTTTTTGCATTTTATCCCTGCATTTCAGAGGGCTGGCATATCAATCCCCTCATGATTCAGGGACTGAATCTGGCGCAAAGGGGTAGGAGCAAGGGCTTCATACTTACCGAGTCACCTATGCGGTTGTCACACTGCTCCCACGGATTCTCATTTTCCCGGGCCGCTCATTAGGCTCATGCATATTCACTACTTCCCCCGTCCACCAGCATCTGGGATTGGTTGCAGTCAGACGAGCCCCCACGCTGAGTGACAGTGTGTCTGAGGCTTCCAATCACAGACGCCTGTGGGTAGGTCTATATCGTACAGTAAAATCAATAAGTGTATAAAAAAAATTTCTTAGGATTCCCCATATTATGATACTAGCACAGATAAAGCCCAACAACGGGGGGCTGGTATTCTCAGGCTTGGGCTACCTATGGTTATTGGGCGCTCACCAGCCTAAAAATATCAGCCAGCAGCCGCCCGGAATTGCCACAATCATTATATGCGACAGTCCCAGCACTTTATCCGACTCTTCCTGATTGCCCTGGTGCACTTGCAATAGGGTAATAAGGAGTTAATGACAGCCCACAGCAGCCACTAAGTCCTAGATTAGTGATGGCAGGTATCTATAAGACACCCCCATCACTAATCTGTAAGTGAAAGTAAATAAACACAAACACTGAAAAAATCCTTTATTTGAAATAAAAAAACAAAAATCACCCTCTGTCACCACTTTATTAACCCCAAGAACACACCTGCAGGTCCGACGTAATCCAAACGAGGTCCCATGACGCTTCCACCACTGCTACATCTGAAGCTCACAGCGAGCGCCATTGATCATGACTGCCCGCTGGGAACGCCATGCAACGACTGAAGTGAGCCGTGTGATCAGCGGTGACATCACTCATGATAGCCATGGTCACAGCTGGAGTCCACCAGCTGCAACCGCAAATCACCTGAGTGATGTCACTGTCGATCGCGCAGCTCACTTCAGTTGCTGCATGGACAGTGGGCAGTCATGTTCTTTTGCACTCGCTGTAAGCTTCAGATGTAGCGTCTTTGCCGCGGGTGCGTTTTTTTGGGGCCAAAAACGTGCATTTTTCTGGTCACCCCAAAGATGCAAAAATGTGCATCTTTGTCGTCACTACAAAGATGCAACGTGCGCACATAGCCTAAAGGGGGCTTTACACGCTACGGTATCGTTAATGTTTGGTCACCGGGGTCAAGTTGTTAGTGACGCACATCCGGCGTCATTAACGATATCGCAGCGTGTAATACTTATCAGCGACCTTAGGCGACCTCAAAAATGGTGAAAATTGTTCACCATGGAGAGGTCGTCCCAAAGTCAAAAATCGGTAAGGGTTGTTTAGCGTTGTGGTTCATCGCTCATGCGGCAGCACACATCGCTATGTGTGACACCGCATGAGCGAGGAACGTCTCCTTACCTGCCGCCGGCCGCAATGAGGAAGGAAGGAGGTGGGCGGGATGTTACGTCCTGCTCATCTCCGCCCCTCTGCTTTGATTGGCCGGCCGCTTAGTGACGTTGCGGTTACGTCGCTGTGATGCCGAACGTCCCTCCCCCTTGAAGAAGGGATTGTTCGGCAGTCACAGCGACGCCACTGACCAGGTAAGTATGTGTGACGCTGCGTAGTGATAATGTTCGCTACGGCAGCGATCACAAACAATCGCATGCGCGACGGGGGCAGGTACTTACACGGTCGCTATCGCTAGAAATTGCTAGCGATATCGCTACCGTGTAAAGCCCCCTTTAGAGTTTGTTGAGATGAGCATACATGTGCTGCCCATGTTACAATCTGACAGCACACCATGGACCGATGTTTTTTAATAGGGATTTTCAGATGCAACTTTTTTTAGCATGAAGCAAGTGTCCAATGGAAAGGAATTGCAGCTTACACTAGTCTTTTATATATACAGTATATCGGTTGAGACTTGCCCATTCAAGTCAATCGGTCCCTAATAAACAGAACAAACAATAAAAACTGATGCCATATGGATAATCCGTATTGCATTGTTTTGTTACGGATACAGTGCAATTATAACTATAGCTGTATCTGGTCTTATAAAGTTTTACTATTTACTACTAATGCATAAAAACTAATGCTATATAAATATCATATGGATTTTAAAAATGGAAATACGGATGATACACAAGGGGCATAAAGTTGCCTTTCTCATAGTCTCATTCGATTCTCGCCTTACTGGAGTTGCAGGTTGTGAAAGCTAAATATGTGGGAGTGGACCAGGCAGGCAGTGTCCTTAAAATGTCTAGAAAAATTGTTTCCCTTGTCAAAATAGTCAATTTAGGTGACACATTAATCTCCTGAAAATGATAATGAATGTAGTCCCGAGGATGTGCTAGTGCTAAATAAATGAGGATAACATTTCAATTACAGTGACATTCTCCCTAAGAAGTTTAGGTTCACTTTTCTTTGTTTTGCATATGCCAACTTTTAATGAAGTTGTAATGAGCAATTAAACCCAAATGATGGAAGACTAGCTTAGATAAACAGCCCTTGTGTAATGAAAGCAATGAACTAATATTTATTATGAGTTAGATTATTGGCTTGCATAGCGCTATTATTTCTTGCACTGATATATGAACTAAGGACAGATGATACATGAGGTTTGTTTATTGCCTTCCCACAATGGGAGTAAGATGTATCATGTCCATTTCACTGCAGTGCTGATTATAATGTTAGCCTTGTTTTTTAGGCAAACAATGTCACTATGTTTGAAGAAACTATTAAAGGGGTATTCTCATCTTCATACTAAAATAAATAGTCATTAGTGATGGGCGAATGTGTTTGGCACTGCACGGTACTCGATCGAGCATTAGCGTACTCGATGTGCTCAATACTTGATATAGCATTTTTCTGCTTGCACGCCATGCTCGAGTCCCCACTCTGCATGTTTCTTTTCAGCAGCCAATAAACATGCAGGAATTGCCTGCCAATTATGGCAATGCCGTATCCATCTTGGCTACTGGCATTACTGTGATTTGGTTGACCGCATAGGGTCTTTGCATCTATATAAGACCCAGAGACGCCATGTTTGGCCCACTCTACCCGGAAATAGTGTAGGACTTAGGGAGAGATTCTGCTGGAGAAGAGGCAGTGTGTTATATCGAGACAGTACCTGCTGGATCAACAGTGGTTTTCAGGGCTAATGAAAAGGTATCAAAATAGATATGGAAGTGCGGCACTCCTATTAATTATGGTGCCTGGATAGGGTCCAACCCCGTATAAAAAAAATTCAGAAGTCCAGCACTCAAAAAATGGTTAAAAATGAAATAAGTTCTTTATTTGAACAAGCAGTTGTGTAAAAATATTATTGACGTTTCGGTCGAGTGACCTTCATCAGGTTGCACTATGACAAAAAATGAAAAACAGAAAAAAACTTTATAATAAACAGAAATATTATGGCTTGATGTGCTTATAATATACATGCAAATAATATTTTTGAAAAGACTAGTTACAATGAAATTTATACAATGCGAAACAAGACTCTGATAAATAATCAGAAAGTCAAACAAGTACAATAATGAAAAACATCAAAAAGTTGCATCACAATCAAGTATGATTCACTAATCACTATGGATCAAAATCTGATGATCCTATGGATAAAGAAAAACAGTCATAAAGACTGAACACTGTGCAAGCAAAAACATGATATACTAAATATATCATGTTTTTTGCTTGCACAGTGTTCAGTCTTTATGACTATTATTCACAGTTTTTCTTTATCCATAGGATCATCAGATTTTGATCCATAGTGATTAGTGAATCATACTTGATTGTGATGCAACTTTTTGATGTTTTTCATTATTGTACTTGTTTCACATTCTGATTATTTATCAGAGTCTTGTTTCACATTGTAATAAATTTCATTGTAACTAGTCTTTTAAAAAATATTATGTGCATGTATATTATAAGCAAATCATTCCATAATATTTCTGTTTATTATGAAGTTTTTTTCTGTTTTTCATTTTTTCTCATAGTGCAACCTGATGAAGGTCACTCGACCGAAATGTCAATAATATTTTTACACAACTGCTTGTTCAAATAAAGAACTTATTTCATTTTCAACCATTTTTTGAGTGCTGGATTTCTGAAATGTTCTAATTAAAAGGTATACTATTCTCCAACAATATTGTTCTTATTCTACATTTAGTTTAGGGTGAGTTTCTGGAGAAGGGTTAGTGTACAAAAGGCCTGTAGGCAGGGCTTCTAGCGTTACAGACCTTTTCAGGCTTACAAATCTATTCTTTTCCCTAATAGAGGAAATCTATCACTAGGTTTTTAACACCTAATCTGAGAGCAGCATAACATAGGGGCAGAGATCCTGATTCCAGAGGTGTGCTACTTACTGGGATGCTTAGTGTAGTTTTATTAAAATCACTGTTTAATCACTGTTAGTAGATTTTCTTTAGAGGACTACTTAGTGTGTTGACAGGTAGTCCAGCATATTCAGAGTTCTGTATAACTGCTAGATCTGCAGCAGAGACAACCATTGATTTTTATTAAAATTACAGCAAACAGCTCAGTAAGTGACACATCGCTGGAATCAGGGTCTCTTTCTCAACATTATGCTGCTCTCAGATCGGGTAGCAAAAACCTGTGGTGATAGATTCCCTTTAACACTGCTATTAGCTGCATAAAAGGTAGGGATGGTTGCTAAAGAAGGGAACGTTTTATATCAGAGGCACATAGTCAGGGTTTATTGCTTTACAGTCCTTCTATAAGTTTACGGCTTCTGCAAACTTAGTGCATTGGCCAGGGCCTGGGTGATTTTATGGGAGAAGTGCAGGTGTAAGGCTTGAACAGCACCTCAGGAAATATATTGGCAGCTATTGGCTGAGTATTGCAGGACGTCCGCTGCCATCACGTTGTGGAAAGCCTCAGAGTCCACAAACCTAAACGGCAACATTTCCAGTTCAAGCTGTCAGGATATGCAAGCATGTACCGTATTTTTCGGACTATAAGACGCACCAGACCATAAGATGCACCCTGGTTTTAGAGGAGGAAAATAAAATTTTAAGCAAAAAATGTGGTCATAACACACTGTTATGGGGCGAGGATCTGCTACTGACACTGTTATAGGGGTAATGTCCCCAAATTCTCTACTAAGGTACCCCTACCTGGTAATGATCCTCCTGACTTGTATATGATCCCCATCCTTGTATATGTCCCTCATCCTGGTATAGCCCCCCATCCTGCTATATACCCCTATCTTGTATCCTGCTCATTTACCCCCATCCTGCTATATACTCCCATCCTCCTCATATACCCCCATCCTGCTCATAATATATCCCCATCCTGCTATATACCCCCATCCTGCTATATGGCCTGTATCCTATGGCACAGAAAAAAAACAAACCTTTCCTCACTCCCTGCAGCATCGATCATCTTCCTCTCTGTGTCAGCAGCAGTGCCGCTGACTTGTGTGGAGCCGGTCACCTTCCCCCTGCAGCATTGCGATGTCCTCCTGTCTGCCGGCCCTCTGATGTGTGTGGAGTCGTGTGCGCACAGCGATGACGTCATCACTCTCTCTCTGGAAGAAGACTGCACGTCGAAACGCGCGTAGTAGCTTTCCAGACAAGACATTTGTCTCTTTAGGTAATTATGAAATTGTACTGATTATTTCACTATTATTGTGATCATGCACTTGCGATCCCCTTCTATACTATATGGTTGGTTATTAGTGTCTGTGTCTAAAACCTTTGGTAAAATTCCACATTAGATTAATAAATTAATACTGAGTTTTACTGCATACTTTTCTCTTGCATATGCTTTGCATTGCCTGGGGGGCCTGTACATTGTGGAATAAGGTTATTCATCTGGCACTATTACCAGCACTATATGGCTCTGTACACATTGCTTGCCCACTGTTTTTTTACAATTGTAGGGGCACTTTTTCCTTTGTCTACCTTGGTTTGTATAATGGGGGTTTTACCTTAAATCATTTTCATTGCATTCTGCATGGTTTTTACTAAATCAATTGATATTTTGATAGTGATTATGAAGTTTTTACTATATTGACCTGTCTAGGAACAATTGTCTTCTGTCTTCACTTCCCTGCTGATTTCATGCTCACCAAAATAGAATTTTTGTTTATGTAATTTTGCAATAAAAATTGAATAATTTCATGTCGGTTTGCGCATATTTTTCTGTATGATGTTTCATTGGTTAGCGCTGACATAGGGTCATATACAGTGTTTTGGCTTAATAGACTTTTTTGACCCTTAATTTTAGCAAGTGTATGATCTAACCATTTTCATCCTGTAAAATTCCTATAACATCTTTGACTTTTATTTTATTTTTGACATAACTCCAAAATCCTTTTTTATTGCTTTTGAGTTCTGACATCTCTTGAAAGCCTTATTTCATTATCAGCTTTGACTAATATGATGTGTTCCCTGCAGGTTTTGCAGACGGTGTTATATTCTTCTTTAGATATGCCTCCCTCTTTCCCTTTAATAAACATTTCTTTCTTCCTTTTTAGCATATGTTTAAGTTCTGTGTTCATCAATGCTGATTTCCTTAAATGTTTCTTATTTATCCCTCTGTAAGGGATTGTTAATGATTGCGATTTGAGAATCTCATTTTTCAAGATGTCCCATCCTTCCTGAACATTTCTGTCTTTAAGGACATACGACCATTGAATCCCTGCTATCCTCTTTCTGAGTCCCTTAAATTCTGCCTTTCTGAAATCCAGCCTTGAAGTCTGAGTTTTCACAGGTCTTCCTCCTCTGGTTATCCAAAACTCTATGATAGCATGGTCACTGCTTCCCAGGGTCCCAGCCACCCTTACCGCCTCAACTATTTCCTCCCTGTTTGTAAGGATTAGATCCAAGGTAGAAGATCCCCTTGTTTTCTCCTCTACCTTTTGGAAGATAAAGTTGTCACCAACAGAGGATAAGAATTTGTTGGAACTGTTACTTTTGCCTGAGAGAGATTCCCAACAACTGTCTGGATAGTGGAAATCTCCCATGATCACAACATCATATTTTTTTGAGAAGTTGGTCATCTGATGTATAAAGAGTTTATCCATAGCCTCTGCTTGTTGAGGCGGCCTGTAGTACACCCCTACAATGGTGCTCTTTCCCTTGTTTTCTCCTAGTATTCTTACCCACACAACTTCCACAGAACTCTCAGTCTCTGAAGTCTCAATCTCTGTAGAGATATATGATTTTCTAACATACAATGCGACACCTCCTTCTCATGTCTGTTTCTTGCAAATAAGTTGTATCCTTCTAGCTTTGTATTCGAGTGATGTGTATAATTCCACCAAGTTTCAGTGATGTCAATTGTGAGGACTTGGACTCTGTCAATGCTTAGCAAGGGTTAAATTTCTTAAAAGTCAGCCATACATGAAGATAGTTTGTTTATAGATGGGGGATAATCCCTCATTGTCTCTACAAGACTCCTGTTGACTCATGTAATTGTTTTGGCCACTGAGGCCAAGACACCCAGATAACTCAATTATGCAAAGTTCCCATTGTATTACTAATTGAATTGCTAGATGTGATGTATATACCTGTCTCACCCTTGTCTCTGGATATTTGAATATAGCTTGAAATCTAGCCAATAAGAGCCCAGTCTTTTCCACCAATCGTGAAGACCCCAATGGTCTGAATGGAGAGCTCAGGGGTATAAGAAGGAGGACTGTCCATTGCTCAGAGAGACTCTGGCTACATGCTACCAATCTAGGACCTGTGGATCCGATTGGCAAGCCTGGATTATAACACTATATGGACTTCAGCACTGAATGCAAAGATTCGGCTTTGATATCAAGGACTACCTAAAGAAGAAACCCAGGTTGGGACAATTTGGTCACCTGGCTACAGACTTTGCGGACCTCTGCCAGCTTCCTAAATCTGGCGTTATTCCATTCTCGGTGGGTGCCCGCCAAAAGTGGGGTGCTGCTGGATTGGAGTAAGTAGCCCTGGAAGCTCGGAAACACGGACATTCTAATTCCTGGTGAGCCAGCTGAAGGGTGAGACTCTGTTGCCTGTTACATTTGTGTGTTTTACTGTTTATGTGTTATGTGCCGTTAATATTTTGGGGATCCAATAAAGTCTTAATATTGTGATTCCCTCACCCTGTGTTGTCTGAGTAGTGTTCCGCCCACGGTTAAGGAGGTCATGCGTTCAGTTGGGATGAGCCCTGAGCCACGCTGTCTTTCTAAAGGCGGCTGGGCCAGCGGACAAGAGCACCCACTGAGCCCCGTGTCTCCACACCAATGACATCATATTTCTTTTCCTGAGTTAGTAACTCCAATTCTCCTTGTTTGTTGCCCATGCTCTGTGCATTTGTATAAAAACATTTTAGTTTGTGATTGTTTTTACATTCTCCCATATTTTTGTGCCGCCCCCACGCCAGCAGCCATGCTGCTCGGATCCGGATCTGCGGTATGGCTAGAGGGACTCTACCGGACCCGGGGGTCACGCCGACACTTAGAATAAAAAGGGGCTGTATTTGTACGGGTGTTTTTGAAAACTGTCTGTGACGCCACCCATGGTATGTGGTGAGATGTAGCACCACCACTGCTGCTGTGGGGCTCACGGGGGCGATGGGCTGGGAGCTGGATGTTAACCACTCCGTCGGCAGGGATGGATGCTCCGGGGCCCAATGTCTCTCTGTAGGGAATGGTAACGGCAAGGGCCGGTGCACCCGGTCAGGCCAGTGATGTTACTCACAGTTGAATCAATCACACAAGTCCTTTGGTAAACCAAGGTGATGGTGGCAGGCTGCCGCAGACGGGTGTATCTGGTCCCACACCCGGGCTGGTGGTCAATGCCCCTTTCTTCTGCACTTTGTGTTTTCTTATGTAGACTTCCCGGTGTGTAACGCAGAAGTCCGCTCCCGGTCCTTTGGTTGGGAGCCGTGCCCGTCAGACGCTGACCCATGGGATCTACTGGGCCCTGGCGGATGCCCTATCCCTCTCTGTGGGTGGTTGTCTACTTTTCGAGACTTAGGTTGGGATAGGACCTGGAATACTGCCCTCAATCGGTTAATTAGTTAGGCCGTCGGTGCCGATCCTGGCTTCAGGGTCTGAGTACCCCCTTTTGTGCACGGTTTCCGGGTTGGTTCTCCGGTGTCGGTACCGGCGGGCTACAACCCTGCCCCGGTCCACCTCGGATCTGCCGAGCAGTCTTCTCCTGCTGGCGCTGACCACTGTCTGCCACCTAGCCAATGTGTCCAGGCTCCGACCCTGACACCTGTCAGCTTCACCTCCAAAACTTACCTAACTCTCCAGACCCCTAGGTGGGCGTTTCCCTTCCACCTGGTCCAGCCCACTGGTGTGTCTGTCCTTCCCTGAGGGGGTGACTAGGATTTTGTCGGCCGGTTTAACCCTGTGTGGGAGCGGTGTTATGCGGGGGCCTATTCTGTGTGACTACCTGGTTTTGCCAGGGCGTCACATTTTCATTATTCAGATTTTTTTGTCTTAGTTCTTCCTTTCCATTTCTAACAGCAAAGTTTTCAATAGTATTTGTCACCTATATGGCTTTCTCTGGACTTTTTCTTCCCTTCCCATGTTGTTCTAGTTTAAAGCTCTCTTGATGAGTGTAGAAAGGCGATTTCCGAATATGTGTTTTCCAGTCTTGGTAAGGTGCAGCCCATCTTCAGCAAGTAGTGCATCCTACAGGTAATTCACTCCGTGATCCAGAAATCCAAATCTTTGTTGATGGCACCATCGACGTAGCCAGTTGTTCACCTGTAGAATCTTGTTCCACCTCCTTGTTCCATGACCATCCACTGGGAGGATGGATCAGAAGACCACCTGCACTCCCAGTGTTTTAGGAGAAAAAGAATCCACAACTTGAGTTTGTATACTGGAAGTATATAGTAAAGACTTGGTTTTCATATCATATCCCTTCTTTCACATAACAAAGATGTTCATCATCTTTGTTTTCTTGGCTGTATTTCTTTCGATATGATTAGTGATGGGCGAAAATGCTCAGTACTGATCAGGCCTTGATGGAGCATTAGCGTGCTCGATGTGCTTGATACTTGATCGAGCATTTTGCTGCTAGGACAATGACCCGCCCCAGGGCTTGGGGTACTCGGTCTCTGGCGTGTGCGATACTCGGGGGGATAGTCATGGTTGTGGCCGGCACCTGGTCCCAGACCCTGGGGGTCGGTCAGAAAATAAAATTAAAGGGGATGAAAATAAAAAGGGGATTTGTAGTGACTATGCCACTTGCAGTTTGCGGCCAGATTTGGGGTCCGCCGCTGCAGAGTTCTGCTGGGGCTGATGGAATATGCAGCTCTGATGACTGGGGCCCTGCGCAAGCAGGCCCCGGCAGGTGATGATGGTGGTAGTAGTGTTCGGGGGTGGTGTTGCGCTGCAGTGTGCCGGCAATAATTCAGTCCACATGAGTGCTGCGGTTGATGTCACTTTACTCACGGTAAAAAGGGGCAGCCGCCTGGTACTGTCTTCTATCAAGGTGGACTCCATGGAATCCCTTCTTCTCAGAGCGAGAAGCAGGCTGACAGCGAGGGTATGATTGCACTTGCATCTCGCATTGCATCACCCCGCAAATCCTGACACTCTCCGGACAGGAGCATCTCAGCTGCATGGAAATACATGCAACTGACTGCTCCTCTCAGGAGATTGTGCACCGTGATGTGATGCGACACTTGCACAGTGACAATCAAAGTTCAGTTAACAGGACCTTTGATGATGTCATAGTCATGTAACCAGTCTGTAACCAACAAGGTAATACAACATTCAAACCTGACTGGTCACATGGCCATGACGTCATGGAAGGTTCTTTAGTCAGTGCTAGTTACTGAGAGGGCACAGCAATGATCAGACTCGGAAGCAGAAGCGGCCGGGATACAGCCTGCAGGACGCGTTGTGGGACCTGTAAGTATAAAGACAATGTTTATTATTAACTATATTATTTATTTTACAGCCTCTCTCGCCCCATCCCATAACTGTAAAGCCCGAGTTCGGTGATCGAACGCAAGTTTGCGTTATCTCGATCCCGATCCCTATCTTTACAAAACGATCGGGCGAGGTTCCCAATCCCAACCATGGGGGGATCGCCCATCATTACTGTTAAAACATAATGTGATGAACTACAAGAGTTAAAGTCAATCCAGATTGGGTACACCTTAACGCAGTTTGGTGGGTTTTACATCCTTTTGATCACAATAGTGTTAATTAAGTACCGTATATTACTACATGTACTATTACTACACTATGTGCAAAATTATTAGGCAAGTTGTATTTTAGAGGATTTTTCTTTATTAGTGATCAACAACTATGTTCTCAATCAACCCAAGACTCATAAATATCAAAGCTTAACATTTTTGGAAGTTGGAGTGTTTTTTTTTTAGATTTGGCTATCTTAGGAGGATATCTGTTTGTGTAGGTAACTATTACTGTGCAGAATTATTAGGCAACTTAATAAAAAACAAATATATTCCCATCTCACTTGTTTATTTTCACCAGGTAAACCAATATAACTGCACAAAATTTAGAAATAAACATTTCTGACATGCAAAAATAAAAATTTGTGACCAATATAGCCACCATTCTTTATGATGACATTGAACAGCCTAACATCCATAGATTCGGTCAGTTGCTTGATCTTTTTACGATCAACATTGTGTGCAGCAGCCACCACAGCCTCCCAGACACTGTTTTCCCTCCCTGTAGATCTCACATTTTATGAGGGACCACAGGTTCCCTATGGGGTTCAGATCAGGTGAAAAAGGGGGCCATGTCATTATTTTTTCATTATTTAGACCTTTACTGGCCAGCCACGTAGTGGAGAAGTTGGATGCATGTGATGGAGCATTGTCCTTCATGAAAATCATGTTTTTTTTGAGCGATACCGACTTCTTCCTGTACCACTGCTTGAAGAAGTTGTCTTCCAGAAACTGGCAGAAGCTCTGGGAGTTGAGCTTCACTCCATCCTCAACCCGAAAAGGTCCCACAAGTTCATCTTTGATACAAGCCTATACCAGTACCCCACCTCCACCTTGCTGGTGTCTGAGTTGAAGTGGAGCTCTCTCGCCTTTACTGATCCAGCCTCTGGCCCATCCATCTGGCCCACCAAGAGTCACTTTCATTTCATCAGTCCATAAAACCTTTGAAAAATCAGTCTTAAGATATTTCTTGGCCCATTCTTGTCGTTTTATCTTATGTTTCTTGTTCAAAGGTGGTCGTTTTTCTAGCCTTCCTTACCTTGGCCATGTCCCTGAGTATGGCACACCTTGTGCTTTTTGATACTCCAGTAATGTTGCAGCTCTGAAATATGGCCAAACTGGTGGCAAATGGCATCTTGGCAGCTTCACGCTTGATTTTCCTCAATTCATGGGCAGTTATTTTGCGCCTTTTTTGCCCAGCACGCTTCTTGCGACCATGTTTGCTATTTGCCATGAAACGCTTGATTCTTCGGTGATCACGCTTTAAAAGTTTGGCAATTTCAAGATTGCTGCATCCTTCTGGAAGACATCTCACAATTTTGGACTTTTCAGAGCCCGTCTTATCTCTCTTCTAACCCATTTTGCCAAAGGAAAGGAAGTTGCCTAATAATTAAGCACACCTTATATAAGGTGTTGATGTCATTACACCACACCCCTCCTCATTACAGAGATGCAAATCACCTGATTTACTTAATTGGTAGTTGGCTCTCAAGCCTATACAGCTTGGAGTAGGACAACATGTATAAAAATTATCATGTGATCAAAATACTCATTTGCCTAATAATTCTGCACACAGTCTATGTACACAGAGTACTTGCTCATTTTGGTTTTATCTTATTTTTTTTTATCAAGTAGCCACAGTGTAATATGCCCCTATATGTTACACTTCTACCAACTTGAGTTCCAGCTCACTTCTTTGGTTTTGCATGAGTAATGACTGTGACTGTGCAGGGAAGACATGTCACTTTGGGGAAGAGTGACCTGTCAATCAACAACCGGAGCCTGGTGGTGCACTGCGAAGTACAACAAATCTGAGGAGGGAAGTGTCTGCCTTGATGCACCTGAGAATAAATCTTCAAGTATACATTTCTCTAAAATGCTCCAACGAAATTCTACTAGCAAGGTATGAATGTAATAAGCACCAAGCTTTCTTACTATATTTCACATCAACATAAAAAAGCCAAAAGAGAAGTTTGTTTGGCTTTTTCTCTTTTAATCCCATGCTATGATGTACAATACAAAAGTATATTATGGTACCGTGTTATCCACAATAATCTATGTAAATACGTTCCTGCCGAAAATTGTCAAAAGTATTCTTGGAGTGATACCTTTATCGGCTAACCAGCAAATCTATTTTTTCTAGTTAGCCAATAAAGGTATCACTCCTAGAACACTTTTGTCATCTTTGGGCAAAAAAGTATTTCCGTTGAATCCCATGCTATAAAACACTTCTTCTGAAGTTGATATCATGTTCTTGTATATACATTGTACACATAAATTTTCAAATGACACCATTTCCAGTAGACATTTTTAATTGTGTGAAGAATTTAAGGACTTGAAATGAAGACTGACATAATAGTTGTTGTTTTTTTTTAAAAGAAACTCTCAAGTACGTATATCAGTCCAGGTGGTGTGAATCACAAGATTGATCCCAAAAAGGTGAAAAATGCAAAATCGTATTTGTTGATACACAATAATCTCCATTGGACAACTGATTAGAGTCAAGTAAATCGCAGTAGAAACTGAAGATCTTTAGTCTATAATGCAGAAAATATTTTATGTGGCACCAAAAGATTAAATTCTGCTGCTTTTACAATGTATTTTATGGAAACACAAATATTACACAATTATTTTTTTTCATTTCTTCTGAAGAAGGAGCTGTGAAGAATAAAAAAGGGTCTCTTTTTCAGAAGCAGCATCATGCCTATCCATAGGTTATGTCTGGTATTGCAGTTCATGTTCATTCCAGAAAATGTTGTTGAGTTGCCATATTGGCCTTAAGGCCCTGTCACACATAGAGATAAATCTGCAGCAGATCTGTGGTTGCAGTGCAATTGTGGACAATCAGTGCCAGGTTTGTGGCTGTGTATAAATGGAACAATATGTCCATGATTTCACTGCAACCACAGATCTGCCAAAGATTTATCTCGGTGTGTGACGGGGGCCTTTAAGGCCCCGTCACACTAAGCAACATCGCTAGCAACATCGCTAGCAACATCGCTAGCAACATCGCTGCTAACGAACAACTTTTGTGACGTTGCTAGCGATGTTGCTGTGTGTGACATCCAGCAACAACCTGGCCCCTGCTGTGAGGTCGTTGGTTGTTGCTGAATGTCCTGGGCCATTTTTTAGTTGTTGCTCTCCCGCTGTGAAGCACAGATCGCTGTGTGTGACAGCGAGACAGCAACAACTAAATGTGCAGGCAGCAGGAGCCGGCTTCTGCGGAGGCTGGTAACCAATGTAAACATCGGGTAACCAAGAAGCCCTGTCCTTGGTTACCCGATATTTACCTTTGATACCAGCCTCCGCCGCTCTCACTGTCAGTGCCGGCTCCTGCTCTGTGCACATGTAGCTGCAGCACACATCGGGTTAATTAACCCGATGTGTGCTGTAACTAGGAGAGCAAGGAGCCAGCGCTAAGCAGTGTGCACTGCTCCCTGCTCTGTGCACATTTAGCTGCAGCACACATCGGGTTAATTAACCCGATGTGTGCTGTAACTAGGAGAGCAGGGAGCCAGCGCTAAGCATTGTGCGCTGCTCCCTGCTCTGTGCACATTTAGCTGCAGTACACATCGGGTAATTAACCCGATGTGTGCTGTAACTAGGAGAGCAGGGAGCCAGCGCTCAGTGTGCGCTGCTCTCTGCACGTGTAGCTCCGTGCAGTGGTAACCAAGGTAAATATCGGGTTGGTTACCCGATATTTACCTTAGTTACCAAGCGCAGCATCTTCCACGCAGCGCTGGGGGCTTGTCACTGGTTGCTGGTGAGCTCACCAGCAACTTGTGTAGCGACGCTCCAGCGATCCCTGCCAGGTCAGGTTGCTGGTGGGATCGCTGGAGCGTCGCAGTGTGACATCTCACCAGCAACCTCCTAGCAACTTACCAGCGATCCCTATCGTTGTTGGGATCGCTGGTAAGTTGCTTAGTGTGACTGGACCTTTAGCCTGTGGACCAGAGGGCTGCTGTTTGGGTTTTTTTTTAAGTAAAGGACAAGAGTCACTTTCATTTCATCAGTCCATAAAACCTTTGAAAAATCAGTCTTAAGATATTTCTTGGCCCATTCTTGTCGTTTTATCTTATGTTTCTTGTTCAAAGGTGGTCGTTTTTCTAGCCTTCCTTACCTTGGCCATGTCCCTGAGTATGGCACACCTTGTGCTTTTTGATACTCCAGTAATGTTGCAGCTCTGAAATATGGCCAAACTGGTGGCAAATGGCATCTTGGCAGCTTCACGCTTGATTTTCCTCAATTCATGGGCAGTTATTTTGCGCCTTTTTTGCCCAGCACGCTTCTTGCGACCATGTTTGCTATTTGCCATGAAACGCTTGATTCTTCGGTGATCACGCTTTAAAAGTTTGGCAATTTCAAGATTGCTGCATCCTTCTGGAAGACATCTCACAATTTTGGACTTTTCAGAGCCCGTCTTATCTCTCTTCTAACCCATTTTGCCAAAGGAAAGGAAGTTGCCTAATAATTAAGCACACCTTATATAAGGTGTTGATGTCATTACACCACACCCCTCCTCATTACAGAGATGCAAATCACCTGATTTACTTAATTGGTAGTTGGCTCTCAAGCCTATACAGCTTGGAGTAGGACAACATGTATAAAAATTATCATGTGATCAAAATACTCATTTGCCTAATAATTCTGCACACAGTCTATGTACACAGAGTACTTGCTCATTTTGGTTTTATCTTATTTTTTTTTATCAAGTAGCCACAGTGTAATATGCCCCTATATGTTACACTTCTACCAACTTGAGTTCCAGCTCACTTCTTTGGTTTTGCATGAGTAATGACTGTGACTGTGCAGGGAAGACATGTCACTTTGGGGAAGAGTGACCTGTCAATCAACAACCGGAGCCTGGTGGTGCACTGCGAAGTACAACAAATCTGAGGAGGGAAGTGTCTGCCTTGATGCACCTGAGAATAAATCTTCAAGTATACATTTCTCTAAAATGCTCCAACGAAATTCTACTAGCAAGGTATGAATGTAATAAGCACCAAGCTTTCTTACTATATTTCACATCAACATAAAAAAGCCAAAAGAGAAGTTTGTTTGGCTTTTTCTCTTTTAATCCCATGCTATGATGTACAATACAAAAGTATATTATGGTACCGTGTTATCCACAATAATCTATGTAAATACGTTCCTGCCGAAAATTGTCAAAAGTATTCTTGGAGTGATACCTTTATCGGCTAACCAGCAAATCTATTTTTTCTAGTTAGCCAATAAAGGTATCACTCCTAGAACACTTTTGTCATCTTTGGGCAAAAAAGTATTTCCGTTGAATCCCATGCTATAAAACACTTCTTCTGAAGTTGATATCATGTTCTTGTATATACATTGTACACATAAATTTTCAAATGACACCATTTCCAGTAGACATTTTTAATTGTGTGAAGAATTTAAGGACTTGAAATGAAGACTGACATAATAGTTGTTGTTTTTTTTTAAAAGAAACTCTCAAGTACGTATATCAGTCCAGGTGGTGTGAATCACAAGATTGATCCCAAAAAGGTGAAAAATGCAAAATCGTATTTGTTGATACACAATAATCTCCATTGGACAACTGATTAGAGTCAAGTAAATCGCAGTAGAAACTGAAGATCTTTAGTCTATAATGCAGAAAATATTTTATGTGGCACCAAAAGATTAAATTCTGCTGCTTTTACAATGTATTTTATGGAAACACAAATATTACACAATTATTTTTTTTCATTTCTTCTGAAGAAGGAGCTGTGAAGAATAAAAAAGGGTCTCTTTTTCAGAAGCAGCATCATGCCTATCCATAGGTTATGTCTGGTATTGCAGTTCATGTTCATTCCAGAAAATGTTGTTGAGTTGCCATATTGGCCTTAAGGCCCTGTCACACATAGAGATAAATCTGCAGCAGATCTGTGGTTGCAGTGCAATTGTGGACAATCAGTGCCAGGTTTGTGGCTGTGTATAAATGGAACAATATGTCCATGATTTCACTGCAACCACAGATCTGCCAAAGATTTATCTCTGTGTGTGACGGGGGCCTTTAAGGCCCCGTCACACTAAGCAACATCGCTAGCAACATCGCTAGCAACATCGCTAGCAACATCGCTGCTAACGAACAACTTTTGTGACGTTGCTAGCGATGTTGCTGTGTGTGACATCCAGCAACAACCTGGCCCCTGCTGTGAGGTCGTTGGTTGTTGCTGAATGTCCTGGGCCATTTTTTAGTTGTTGCTCTCCCGCTGTGAAGCACAGATCGCTGTGTGTGACAGCGAGACAGCAACAACTAAATGTGCAGGCAGCAGGAGCCGGCTTCTGCGGAGGCTGGTAACCAATGTAAACATCGGGTAACCAAGAAGCCCTGTCCTTGGTTACCCGATATTTACCTTTGATACCAGCCTCCGCCGCTCTCACTGTCAGTGCCGGCTCCTGCTCTGTGCACATGTAGCTGCAGCACACATCGGGTTAATTAACCCGATGTGTGCTGTAACTAGGAGAGCAAGGAGCCAGCGCTAAGCAGTGTGCACTGCTCCCTGCTCTGTGCACATTTAGCTGCAGCACACATCGGGTTAATTAACCCGATGTGTGCTGTAACTAGGAGAGCAGGGAGCCAGCGCTAAGCATTGTGCGCTGCTCCTTGCTCTGTGCACATTTAGCTGCAGTACACATCGGGTAATTAACCCGATGTGTGCTGTAACTAGGAGAGCAGGGAGCCAGCGCTCAGTGTGCGCTGCTCTCTGCACGTGTAGCTCCGTGCAGTGGTAACCAAGGTAAATATCGGGTTGGTTACCCGATATTTACCTTAGTTACCAAGCGCAGCATCTTCCACGCAGCGCTGGGGGCTTGTCACTGGTTGCTGGTGAGCTCACCAGCAACTTGTGTAGCGACGCTCCAGCGATCCCTGCCAGGTCAGGTTGCTGGTGGGATCGCTGGAGCGTCGCAGTGTGACATCTCACCAGCAACCTCCTAGCAACTTACCAGCGATCCCTATCGTTGTTGGGATCGCTGGTAAGTTGCTTAGTGTGACTGGACCTTTAGCCTGTGGACCAGAGGGCTGCTGTTTGGGGTTTTTTTTAAGTAAAGGACAATTTACTCTTTTACCCGATGAACATCCACTATCTGCTTAGTACTAAAAGCACATTAAATATTCATCATACACTATAGAAGTATGTGTAGTAAGAGTTCAGTATTTTATTTTAACAATTCAAATATAGGAATCAAGAAAACCCTGGACATTCCAAAAGTGCTTAGCTCAGGACTTTCATATTTTGCCAGGTTAGATTACTGTTTAGACAAGAGCACATAGTTTTCTATACTGTCATCATAAGTTTTTGTTAGACAAGAATAGTTGAGTCCAGATGAAGATGGTTAAAGGCAACATGTCATGTGAAAAAAAGCTATTAACCTGCAGATGTGGGTTAATCTGGAGGTTAATAGTGTTAATAGTTAATAGTGAACCTGCTGGGTGCTGGCACTCAAAGCCCGGCTGCCGGGAGTAAATGAACTTTATTCCTTCCAGCAGCATTTGACTTCCAGTCATAGGTATGGCATCGGTGCAGGTTCAGTCGGTGCTCAGTGTAGAGTGAGCGGCGGCTTTCACTGCGCCTCCGGCACAGACTGAAAGCTTGCTCTGCATTAGAGCCGACGGTCAGTCAGTGCAAGGAGATGTGGTTATAGCGGCCACTCACTATACACCGAGTGGTGACTGAACCCACGTGGGTGCCTGAAAGCCTAACACTGCTTGGAGGAATAAAGTTAATTTCCTCCCGGCAGCAACTGTTTGTGCGGCCACCGCGGAGGTTCAGAATGCTATTAAGGCCCGTTTCACACGTCAGTGAAAAACACAGACGTTTTTCACTGGCGTGTAAAACACACACATGTCCTTGCGTGTGCCGAAAATCATGGCACACGTGGGTTGTCTAAGTGCAATCCGGGCTCCGTTCTCCGTGGCCCGTGATTGCACTTAGAGATTCACTCACCTGCGCCCGCTCCCGCTGTCCGTGGTGCTGAATCCTCCCGCGACGCAGCATCCGGCCGGCGGTGACCCCCGCAGCAGCTGCTTCCGGGTCGGCTGTGTCGCGCATAATGAATATGCGCGACAGTAATCAGCCGGCACAGAAGGAGCAGGGAGGACGGGCTGCAGAGGACATCGCTGGACGCCGGGTGAGTTAAAATGTTTATTATTTTAAAAGCACGTTTTTTTCTGGCACGTGTTTCACGGACCACACCACTGCGTGGTCCGTGGAACATCAGTGATGCCAGAAAAAAATGGACATGTCTCCGTGCGGCAATCACGCACACGCGGGTACGCCGCACGGAGACACGTGCAGTGAAAAATCACTGACGTGTGAGCAGACCCATTCATTAGAATGGGTCTGCGTATGTCCGTGATTCTGGTACGTTTAAAAAAAAGCACAAACGTACCAGAATCACTGACGTGTGAAAGGGGCCTTACTTTCAGAGTAACCCACATCTGCAGTTTAATAGCGTTTTTTCATATGCCAGATTCCCTTTAAGCCTACTCTCATTAGATGAAATTTGATTGTTGTAATCAATACAAGGAGCTCCACCTGATGAAATCTAGTCCACTATAAAATCAGTCATAGATACTTTTCTTGGAGGATTCATTTCAACAGTAAGGTAAATTAGGATAATCTCCTCAAACTATCATTTGAAAATTTCAACAAAATATCTCATTTTTGGTGTTTTTTTTTTTTTTAAGTATTCATGAATTTTATTTTATTTTTACATTTTTGATAAAACTAAACTAAGCTATAAGACAACATTGGTGGTATCAGATGTGATTTTTAACTTGTGGGGGCATGTGGAGGAAATCACACTGATCAATATTCTGGTATTTGTCAATTTAGAGTCCAAATTGAGCAATAAGATAATTGTTGGCCTAGGAATGAATTTTCATCTGAAGGAATACGTGTGATTTGTTACATCATCACTTTTGAATGGAGGGCGTTCTTGACCAAGCGATATCAGTTAAAGCAAGGATTTAAAATGTAACTTTTAATATCAATAATCTAAAATCATGATAGAACAAAGTGCAGTGCAGTGCATGAATAAATAACAATAAATAGATAGATCTCACCCAGTTCTTCTCCTGAGGAGATCAGATACCACCGGAAAAATCCAAGGCAGAAGCGGGCCAAACTGGACATGAGGGCGAAGGGACCAGTATCAAAGTTCCTTACCCCTGTCGTGCCCCTGCAGAAAATGCTTCCACCCTTACAAGGGCAGCACCCAAGTCAGGAATGCTAACCCGATGAAAATGCACACCCTCCCAACGCGTTTCCCTCTCTGTGTAGTAAGAGAGTTCATCAGGGGAGAAAATATTCAAGTAAAGCCTGCAGTGGCAGGACAATACTACACAAAGCACGTTAGTGCTTTAGCCATTAGCATACACACTTGTACCACTAACGTGCTTTGTGTAGTATTGTCCTGCCACTGCAGGCTTTACTTGAATATTTTCTCCCCTGATGAACTCTCTTACTACACAGAGAGGGAAACGCGTTGGGAGAGTGTGCATTTTCATAGGGTTAGCATTCCTGACTTGAGTGCTGCCCTTGTAAGGGCGGAAGCATTTTCTACAGGGGCAAGGAACTTTGATACTGGTCCCCTCCCCCTCATGTCCAGTTTGGCCCGCTTCTGCCTTGGATTTTTCCGGTGGTATCTGATCTCCTCAGGAGAAGAACTGGGTGAGATCTATCTATTTATTGTTATTTATTCATGCACTGCACTGCACTTTGTTCTATCATGATTTTAGATTATTGATATTAAAAGTTACATTTTAAATCCTTGCTTTAACTGATATTTCCAATCAGGATTTGGGCTGTACTGTTTTGCCGTTGTGGCAGGATTGCTTTTCTATTGACCAAGCGATACCTGCACAATGGCCACGTCAATGCTTTTACCAATTTGCTAGGGTATTGACTGCAAATAGATTTCTTGCCCATTGGTGATTATTGCTTACTTACATTTGCATGTTATTTACATATTATTTAGCACAATTAATCACACATGCTGATGTGGGGGATGCTCTGTTCTTTTGTATAGGAAGTACAATAAAAAGGCACATGATCATTCATTGTAGGAATTGTGCACCAGTCTGTAACATAAAATTCACCAGCAGAGAAACTTGTCACTGATACCCTCCTGAAGTACAAAGAAAAACTCTTTCCATTCTTTTATTCCTCAGTCTTTTACGTTCTCTGTTCATCTCTTCCTTTTGGTATTTCCACACATGATCCATGACAGCCTATCCACATAGTAGGATGGCTATTATCATGTGATGTACAGTGGTCCATGAACAGATGGTAAAATATGTCCTCTTTTCTTGTGATTAACCAAGAAGGCATCTCTGTATGTTTTTCATATCTGATTAGAACACCCTTGCTTATAAAGCCATCAATTCCGACCATGTTTTATCCAATTTCTTATAATCCATTTCTGTCCTGAGCATCTCTGAACGACCAGTCTCAGTCCAAAATTAGCATCCTTAGACATCTCCACTTCTAGGCAACGACCCGTGTCCCTGCTGACAATGGGGCTATTCTGTATGTAGGATAGAAAGCAGAATTTAGAATATCTAACATGAGATTCTAGATAATACAGCATATGCAAAATATATACTAAGCCAAAATACTATATTCCATGTACAGTATTTCTGTTCTTATAAAATTTAAAGAGAACCTGCCAGTACAATTTTAAAAGTAAAGTAAAGACAAGGCTGTATTGGTGCTGCAATACAGATTAAATTTATACTTTTCATGAAGAAATCCACCCTTTTTGTTCTTCCTTAATCACCATTTAAAGTTTTCTGCTAATTCGGTTTTGGTGCACAGGGGCCGAACTGTATACTGGATCTGCTCCTCCTGGTCTTGATTCGCTAGCCCCTCTGCCTGATTCCAGTCTTTGTGTCACAGATCACTGCTGAAATGCCAAACAGAGGAGGCCTGTTATTCTCAGACCAGAGGCAGGTGGACAGGCCGGGGAATCACAGACAGGGAGGAGCAGACCCAGTGTACAGACCAGCCCCCGTGCCCCAAAATCTAATTAGCAGAAAACTTCAAATGGTGTTGAAAGAACAACAAAGTGAATTTCTTCACCAAAGTTATCAATTGAATCAGTTTTACAATGCCATTATTGTCATGTCTTTAGATTAGAAAATCGTGCTGACAGGTTCTATTTAACAATATAAATTAAAGTGAATACAAAGTTAGAGAAGGTAGAAAAATGTAAAATTATTAATATTAGAAGCAAAAATAAAATATACCAGACAAACTATTACTTATACTGTATATATTATTTGTATTACAAAAAAACGTATCAAACCAATAGCATTTAAAAACATGGATATGAATCCATATACTGTACCAAGAGAAATATGGAGATGGTCCTTTCGGTGTATATTAGAAGTATACATCAGACTCACCTAAAGTCAGTGGTTAGAAAATCCAGCATCACGTCCCGAAATGGATAAAACCATCATTTTATTGGTTAACATTAAAATAGAAACATGTTAAGAACATCCAGTGCATAGACGTCTGTTTTACGTGTTTCGAATCCTAAACGTTCTTAATCATAGACATCATATCTCATATTAAGATGCTTATACAAATATATGATGAACACTAAAGAAAGTAATGCTAGTATGACACATACAGTGGCGTACCGTCAATAGAGGCAGGCTACGCCACTGCTATGGGGCCCATTACCTGAAGAGGGCCCTGTAATGGCTGCCCACTGTGTCTGTGATTTCACTTTTATCATTCCAAGCATGGACAGGCTTCCCCGGGATGGTCACCAAGCAGCTGATTAAGGCCGCAGGAGGACCGCACTGTTCCTATAGCTACAGTCGGCCTCAACACAGAGGAGCAGACTCGCCCACACTGCACACCGCGCGGCCACTGCTGAAGAGGATGGAGTGGCCAGTCAGCATCTTCTTCCAATCAGAGAGGTGTGAGAGATGGCAGGAGGAGAACAGCCAATCAGGAGAGGGGGCGGAGCTTGTTCAGTACAGCGCGGGAGAAAAGAAGATATGGAAAGCTAAACCTGAACATAGCAAGCAGAGAAAAGAGGTAGAAGGAGCAGAGAGCAGAGAAAACGAGGAGAAGCGAGAACAGAAGGAATAGAAAGAAAAAGCAAAGGGCAGGATATAAACACAGGCAGGATGACTGACAGGAAGTGCATGCAACAGGAAGGCCAGAGGCTGCCACTAACATGATCTCTCACAGCACAAGAGCAGGCAAGTATTATAATGTACAAATGTCTGTCTGTAACACTACAGAAAGAAACTGCCCTGTGCTGTGACATCCCTGCATGTATTATCCCTGTACTGTGACATCACTGTGTGTATTATCCCTGTACTGTGACATCACTGTGTGTATTATCCCTGTACTGTGACCTCACTGTTTGTGTTATCCCTGTACTGTGACATCACTGTGTATAATTATCTCTGTACTGTGACATCACTGTGTATTATCCCTGTATTGTGACATCACTGTGTGTTATCTCTGCACTGTGACATCACTGTGTGTATTACCTCTGTACAGTGACATCACTGTGTATATTATTCCTGTGCTGTGACATCACTGTGTGTATTATCCCTGTGCTGTGATATCACTGTGTGTATTATCCCTGTGCTGTGACATCACTGTGTGCATTATCCCTGTACTGTGACATCACTGTGTATATGTGATGCCCTGGCAAAACCAGGTAGTCACAGAGGTTGTACAAATCTTTCAGGTACAATACTTCATCCTCCTTGGCATACCAACACAAAACCCACACCCAGGTACTCCACACAGCCAGTAAAACCTAGTCACCCCCTCATGACAATAGGGACACAACAGTGGGCTGGACCAGGCGGATGGGAACGCCCACCTAGGGGTCCTGAGGTGTCAGGGGCGGGAGAACAACAGAACAGGCCAGACAACAGACAAGCTCTGACAGTTGACAGTGGAGGAGTGTGAAAGTGCAGTGGAGTCAGGGGTTGGGGCCCCTGGACTACCGGACTAGGTGGCAGATGGCAAGCAGGACCACAGGTGACGGATATCCGGTCGCAGAAGACCTAAAGTGGACCGGGGCAGGATTGTAGCCCACCGGTGCCGACAGCGGGAATCCGGTCCGGAAGCCGTTCACAGTCGGGGTACCTGGACCCTAGGACGAGGAAGGTTGCAAGCCCCATTGTTAATTAACCAGCCGGGGACAAGGTTTCAGGCCTTGTTCCCCAAAAGCCCAGGGAGCGAAACGGCAGCCCAACGCAGGGGATAGGGTGTCCGTCGGAACCCACAGAAATCCCAAGGGTCAGATTTCATGGGCCACAGATCCCAACATACACAGTACCGGGAGTGGACTTCCCCGTTCCAAGCGAAGTTGTCCCAGTGAAGACACAGACACTGAGTGCAGGAGGAAGGGACCCCTGTTTGCTACACCTGGGTGTGGGACCCAAATACACCCGCCGGAGGTGACCGGTCACTGGCGGTTTGGTTTACCACTGGACTTGTGTGCGATTCTTTGAACTGTGAGTACACAATTTACCCCCGGTCCAACCCGCCACGTCACTTCCAGCAGCCATTGCTCCCGTGTACCTGGGCCCCAGGACTACACCTCCCCTACCCGTGGAGGGGATTCCATCCTGCTGCCCCGCTCCATCAGATCAGCCCCGGGCACCCCATCATCAGGCAGCGGTGGTGCTACCAACTCTTACCGCAACCCATGGGTGGCGTCACCAACAAAACCATCCCCTCTAAATACTCCCTTCCTACGGTTGTGAGGACGGAAGGCCGTGCGAGCCCGGGTCCGGCCACCACTCGAGCCGCAGTAACGAATCCGGATCCGAGCAGCCCCTGCAGCGGCCCCGGCCCCCGTCCGCAACAACTCGAACCTGGCGTCACGAACAGGATTCTTACCCCATCTACAAACCTGGATGAAGTGCGCCTCTTTCTGAACTGTAAACCGTGAAACGCCATCTTGCCCACCATATTTGGCGGCAAAAACAACATCGCCATCTTCTTCCCCAAAAAGGGTGCGAAGTTGAAGCCCCTCCCCCTAAGAACGCGGGTGGAACCCGGTGATTCTAAAAGCAGGAAGCTGCAAAGGACAGTGGGTCCCGCAAGACTGCTGTTGAAAACAAAGGGGGGAGGCCAGAAGAAAGCGGCATGTGACCAAAGAAGATAAAGGTCAGGGACACCAGGACTCTGCAGAAGTTGTTTCTGGACACCAACGCGGCAAGATGTCTCAGCGGTCCGGCAACCAGCGTGCGGAGAGTCCCGTTCCCGAAACCGCTGACTGGATTGAGGAGCAGACGGAGAAGATGTGCCGAAGGTTCCAGGCCCAGGCTCACTTTTTCCTGATGAGGTGGATGACCGAGATGAAGGGCCTGGCTGCCGCTGTCCAGGCGCGCGAGATGGAGATGGCCTCTGAGGAGCGGTAAGCAGTGACCCACGCCCCTATGCTCTACAGGAATTGGCCATCCCGGCTGTGGGGTCCGGCCTGCCCCTGTCAATCACGTTGCCTCCCTCGTCGCCTGTGTCCGCGGCCAGTGCCCCGATCGCCCCACTGCCTCAACCTGTGGCAGCAGATCCCATCTTATCTGTGGAGGAGGACCCAGCAACAGGGACCTCGGACCTCATTTGTACCACCGCCTTGACATCTCGTTTGGCCCCGATCCAGGCCGCAACCTAGATGACATCCTGTCCGGCCCCGAGCCAGGTCGCAACCCAGATGACATCACGCTTGGCCCCAAGCCAGGCCGTGACTCCGATGACATCTTCCCCAACCCCGAGTTTAGCCATACCTGTGATGACATCGGCTTTGGCAGTCTGCCCAGCCACAGCGGAGGCGGCACCCGACCGGAAGTCTACCCCAGTTACGGCACCAGCCGCTCCCAAGTACCCCGTCCCAGCTGTGGAGTAGCTGGGGTGCACCTGTAGAGGCGGAGTAGGCCACTGATCTATGGGGCCCACGGCAGAGTGAGAGGCCGGTCGTCGCCGGTGCCGAGGGCATCTGAGTGGGCCTTACTCCTGAGAAGGAGGCGGAGCATGGAACTCGTGCCCCATATTGGGAGCTGCAGCAACAGCAGTTGCGCCGGGAAATAGCCGCCAGAGAGAAGCGCAAGGCTGAGGTGCTTGCCCGCACCTACAGGGAAAAACATTGCCTGCGCCAAGCTACCTTCCGGATCCGGGGCCCAACATACAGAGGACAGGTCCGATACTTTGACCCCCAGAAAGGGTGGGGTTTCATTTATGAGCCGGGACTGGAATCCGAAATCTTTGTGTCCCGGAGGGATGTGGCCCCTCACTTGCCAACCGGCCACCCAGACCGAGATCTGGAACCCAGGGATATGGTGAGCTACACCCGTCATTGTGGAGAGCGAGGGTGGTTTGCCTTGGATGTTAAGAAGTGGATCGTGGTTGACAAAAAAACATGCCTTGCCTCCCACCGTCACCTATATAAAAAAGAGTAAGGTAGCGGATTCCGGCTACCCTTTCCCCAGTTAACCTGTTTTCCCTGTTTTAAAGTTATAATGGACCATGGCCTCTGGACTGGAAGAGGCCACCCATAAATTTTCTTGGGCCTTGTACATAACCCCTATTTACCTTCTTGTTACCCCACCTTTAGGACCGTAACACCTCTGGAGAGGTTGGTTGGAGGAAGGGCCTGCGGTAGAGTCGGCCAAGGCCCAGTCACTAGCAAAACCAGTGGCTAACCTCCAGGTCAAGGGTTCCGGACCGTGGAACTCTTGGGGTGGACTGGTGGGTAAGGAACTCTTACCCGGACACTATGGACACCCACAGGAACTCGGGGCAGTGTGACACCTGTGCTAGCAGTGGGGCCAAGGGTGGGTTCAGGTGTTTTGGGTGGCGGGTGAAAGGGAAGAAGGGGATAATGTTTTGCAACGTTTAAGAGATGTGCCTCCCAAATGGGATGAAAAGTTTTTGAAATGTTTTAAAATGTTTTATATGTTGTACTTTTTCAACTTGCAGAAGTAGAAAAATAAACGTCAGTGGCCAGTGTATTCAACCACTGGGGAGTGTGACGCCCTGGCAAAACCAGGTAATCACAGAGGTTGTACAAATCTCTCAGGTACAATACTACATCCTCCTTGGCATATCAATACAAAACCCATACCCAGGTACACCACACAGCCAGTAAAGCTTAGTCACCCCCTCATGACAATAGGGACACAACAGTGGGGGGGATCAGGTGGATGGGAACGCCCACCTAAGGGTCCTGAGGTGTCAGGGGCGGGAAAACAACAGAACAGGCCAGACAACAGACAAGCTCTGACAGTTGACAGCGGAGGAGTGTGGAAGTGCAGTGGAGTCAGGGGTTGGGGCCCTTGGACTACCGGACTAGGTGGCAGATGGCAAGCAGGACCACAGGCGACAGAGATCCAGTCGCGGGAGACCTAAAGTGGACCAGGGCAGGATTGTAGCCCGCCGGTGCCGACAGCGGGAATCCGGTCCGGAGGCCGTGCACAGTCGGGGTACCTGGACCCTAGGACGAGGACGGTTGCAAGCCCCTTTGTTAATTGACCAGCCGAGGACAAGGTTTCAGGCCTTGTTCCACAGAAGCCCAGAGAGCGAAATGGCAGCCCAACGCGAGGGATAGGGTGTCCGTCAGAAACAATAGAAATCCCAAGGGTCAGATTTCGTGGGCCACAGATCCCAACATTCACAGTACCGGGAGGGGACTTCCCCGTTCCAAGCGGAGTTGTCCCAGTGAAGACACAAACACTAAGTGCAGGAGGAAGGGACCGCTGTTTGCTACACCTGGGTGTGGGACCCAAATACACCCGCCGGAGTCAACCGGTCACTGGCAGATTGGTTTACCACTGGACTTGTGTGCGATTCTTTGAACTGTGAGTACACCATTTACCCCCGGTCCAACCCGCCACATCACCTCCAGCAACCATTGCTCCCATGTCCCCGGGACTACACCTCCCTGGGCCCCGGGACTACACCTCCCCTACCCGTGGAGGGGATTTCATCCTGCTGCCCCACTCCATCAGCCCCGGAAGCCCTTTCACCAGGCAGCAGCGGTGCTACCAACTCTCACCGCAACCCACGGGTGGCATCACCGACAAAACCATCCCCTTTAAATACTCTCCTCCCTCAGGTCTGGCCACCACTTGAGCCACAGTAACGAACCCAGATCCGAGCAGCCCCTGCAGCTGCCCTGGCCCCCGTCCGCAACATATATTTTCCCTGTACTGGGACATCACTGTGTGTATTATCCCTGTGCTGTCCAGTGATTTATTATGGTTCCTAAGGCTATAAAGAGGGTCATAATCATTACTATTACTGTATATGGGAGAGACATGGGAAAATTTATATTGTTATTGTGTGTTTGTGTGGTGAGTGGCACGAAGGAGGACACGGCTACTTTAGGCCAAGTTCACATATTGCAGATTTTGGGGGGGATTTGCGTTGTGAATTGACTGGTCTTTGTGTAGTTGCCTTTGCTCAGTAACAGGACGGTGGTTATATTCAGACTCTGTGGTGATAATATTTGGTCATGGTGTAGCGGCATTATTTTGCAATGTATAGTAGTATTATTGGTCTTAGGCCGGCGTCACACGGTATGATATATCGGGCGATATGTCGTCGGGGCCACGGATTCCGTGATGCACACCCAGCATCATTAGAGATATCGTACCGTGTGACACCTCCGAACGACTGTGAATGAGCAAAAATACTCACCTTATCGTTGCTCGTTGACACATCGTTCATTTTCAAAATGTTGGTCCTCCTTCTCTGATCCGGTTGTTCATCGTTCCCGAGGCAGCACACATCGCTACTTGTGACACCCCCGGAACGATGAACACAGCTTACCTGTGTCCCACTGGCAATGCGGAATAAAGGAGGTGGGCGTGATGTTATGTACCGCTCATCTCCGCCCCTCCGCTTTTATTGGGCGGCCGCTTTGTGACGTCGCTGTGACGTCGAACGTCCCTCCCCCTTCAGGAAGAGGATGTTCGCCACCCACAGCGACATCGTCCGGGAGGTAAGTACGTGTGACGGTGGGGGTTAACGACTTTGTGCGCCACGGGCAACTAATTGCCCGTGACGCACAAACGACGGGGGCGGGTACGATCGCTCATGCAATCGCACGATAGATTGTACCGTGTGACGCCGGCTTAGGTTTGGTGGGTGCTGTTCAGTAACACTATGTAGTATGTGTTTTTTGGTAATTGTATGACTATTTTGTTGAAGCATTACTTAAAAAAAAGAAAAAAAAAAGATAGACAGTTATAGGTTTGTATTATTTAATTTACTTTTTCTTGGCAGTAAATGTATCACCAATTACTGTGAGACACTTTGGTAGGACTATTTTTTAGTATTGTTTACTCTGGAGTTCTTTGGTTTGTTGGCTGTGGCTGATTCCACTGTTTGCAGGCCCTACAGTGCTCAGTGAGCGTCAGGCCCTGCGGTGCTCAGCGAGCATCAGGCACTGCAGTGCTCAGTGAGCGTCAGGCACTGGGGTGCCCAGTGAGCGTCAGGCACTGCGGTGCTCAGTGAGCGTCAGGCAATGCGCTGCTCAGCGAGCACCAGGCACTGCGCTACTCAGCGAGCGTCAGGCACTGCGCTGCTCAGTGACCGTCAAGCACTGTGCTGTGCTCAGTGCATCACACAGAGTCACAAGACAGGAGCACAGGCACACAGTACTGCCTAGACTAGTGCTCTGCAGACGAAGCCGGGCCCGGTAATAATCTACTTACTGGACTGGTAGATATATAGCCTGGCTAGGATAAAGAATAATTCATAATGTGTATATGCACCCTCAGTAACTTGTATGCCCCCCCCACTGGCTCCCCAGTAACTTGTATGCCCCTTCCCCAGTAACATATATGTTGCTTATTTTGTTAATATTTTATTGTATATTTTATTCTTTTTTATTCGGGGGGGGGAGGGACATTCAGACTTTTGCTATGGGGCCCCATGATTTCTATGTACACCCCTGGACACATACATTATAAAATTCATTCATTCATTCATTCATTAATTGTGGCAGCACTTTCTGTGTATACGTCATCACTTGTATTAAATGTGATTAACAATATGTGGGTTGCACTGGCCATACCTTAAGAAAACGTGTCTTGGAGCATGTGTACGATGCCTAAAACCCAACATGGCCTGTCAAGAGCATTATGGCATTTCTTGTATGAACATTTCGGGTATGTCACGTCAATGATATTGAGAATGTGAATCAATCCAAAAAAGGAGGAGGCAGGCAGTGGCTTCTACATGATAGATAGGCTAAATGGACCCTCTTGTATAATACCATCGTACCGAAAAGTATGAATCTACTAATTTTCCTCTTTACATACAGTACAGACCAAAAGTTTGAACACACCTCATTCAAAGAGTTTTCTTTATTTTCAGGACTCTGAAAATTGTAAATTCACATTGAAGGCATTAAAACTATGAATTAAAACATGTGGAATGAAATACTTAAAAAAGTGTGAAACAACTGAAAATATGTCTTATATTCTAGGTTCTTCAAAGTAGCCACCTTTTGCTTTCATTACTATTTTGCACACTCTTGGCATTCTCTTGATGAGCTTCAAGAGGTAGTCACTGGAAATGGTCTTCCAACAGTCTTGAAGGAGTTCCCAGGGATGCTTAACACTTGTTGGCCCTTTTGCGTTCAATCTGCGGTCCAGTTCACCCCAAACCATCTTGATTGGGTTTAGGTCTGATGACTGTGGAGACCAGGTCATCTGGCATAGCAACCCATCATTCTCCTTCTTAGTCAAATAGCCCTTACACAGCCTGGAGGTGTGTTTGGGGTCATTGTCCTGTTGAAAAATAAATGATGGTCCAACTAAGCGCAAACCGGATGGAATAGCACGCCACTGCAAGATACTGTGGTAGCCATGCTGTTTCTGTATGCCTTCAATTTTGAATAAACGCCCAACAGTGTCACCAGCAAAGCACCCCCACACCATCACACCTCCTCCTCCATGCTTCACTGTGGGAACCAGCCTTGTAGAGTCCATCCGTTCACCTTTTCTACAAAGACACGGTGGTTGGATCCAAAGATCTCAAATTTTGACTCATCAGACCAAACCACAGATTTCCATTGGTCTAATGTCCATTCCTTGTGTTCTTTAGCCCAAACAAGTCTCTTCTGCTTGTTGCCTGTCCTTATCAGTGGTTTCCTAGCAGCTATTTTACCATGAAGGCCTGCTGCACAAAGTCTCCTCTTAACAGTTGTTCTACAGATGAGAAGGTGTGTCCACACTTTTGGTCTGTACTGTATGTCTAACTTTTTTCTTATTGGACTTGTAGCATCTTAGAACTTGATATGCTTGACATGTTTAATGTGTATCTTTGATTTAATCATATAGCTGCTATGTCTTAATTAATGATTGGATTGAAAATATCATCATTTAAAGCCTGCTTTACACCTTACAATCCAGCATACGATATCGTATGCGATCGTAACCGCCCCCATCGTATGTGTGGCACGTTCATATTGTTGAATGTGCCGCACAAACGATTAACCACCATCACACGTACTTACCTGTCCATACGACCTTGCTGTGAGCGGCAAACATCCACTTCCTGGAGTGGGAGGGACGTTCGGCGTCACAGCGACATCACGCGGCAGCCAGCAATAGAAGCGGAGGGGCGGAGCTGAGTGGAACGTAAACATCCCGCCCACCTCCTTCCTTCCGCATTACCGGCCGGGAGCCGCAGGACGTAGGTAAGATCTGTTCATCGTTCCCGGGGTATCACACACTGCGATGTGTGCTACTCCGAGTACGATGAACAATCTGACGTTCAATTCTAGAGAAATGAACGATGTGCGTGCGATGAACGTTTTACCGTTCAATCGCAATCGCACGTAGCTGTTACACACTGCAATGTACCTTACGATGCCTGATGTGCGTCACTTAAGACGTGACCCCGCCGACACATTGTTAGATACATTGCAGCGTGTAAAGCGGGCTTAACTCTCCCCGGTGAGAAGGAATTTAAAGCTCATCTTAATATGAGATATTATGTCTATGATGAAGAACCTTTGGGGTTTGAAACGCGTAAGACAGACGTCTGTGGACTGGATGTTTTTAACATGTTTCTATTTTAATGTGAACCTTCATTCTGCGCAAGCGCGGTGCTGCTGACCCCACGTCCCCTCCTTCCCATCTATTTCCTGCCTCAGGGCAAGATGGGAAGGAGGTGACGTGAGGTCAGCAGCAGCGCGCTTGCGCAGAACGAAGCAGGCCGAGGGGGAAAGCGCGGTCCCGCGATTATGGGCGGTTCCTTGGTAATAAACATCACAGCACCGCCCATAATCTAAACCCTGCGCGCACGTCACCAGCGGTGACACTGGGCACAGTGCTCATCCACGAGAGATGGGCACTGGGCATGCGCGGGGATGGCTGGAGCAGTGGGCGGCGTCCACAAGTATGGAAATCAGCGATGGGGGCGGCATACAGGACCAGGGGGCAGAATAACGGCCATCAGGCAGCCCACCCCCGTGTCACATTTATAGAATCCGAAGCCAAAAAGGTACCACTTTATAAACTCTTTTTTTTGGTCAGAAAGGGGGCACAATAATAACATGGACCTTTCTAGAATGCAGCCCAGGAGCTGCAGAGGGGGAATCTGTTAGGTTTTAGGGGAAATTTCTGCTGACAGGTTAATACGGCTGGTCTACGCCCCTCCACTTCTATTGATGGGCCGCTGTGTGACATCGCTGTGACGGTGCACAAACCTCCCCCTTAAATAGTGGTTGTTCGCCGCCCACAGCGACTTCGCTAGGAAGGTAAGTACATGTGACGCGCACTACCAATTTTGTCCGCCATGGGCAGCGATTTGCCCGTGACACACAAACGACAGGGCGGGTGCTTTCGGTAGCGACATTGCTAGCGATGTCGCTGTGTGTAAATCACCCTTTAGTCCATAAGAGCTTAGGGAATTTAGCAGGAGTAGGGTCTTTTTATGTATGCTGTACATTCGACTTGTAAGTGCTGTGCCTGTTCTTACTCCAATTCCTGACTTGTGGTAATATGGATCTTCCTATTTGGCTTTACCTTAGGTATAACTAAAGTTTTACATTTACATAAATCAATAGTAAACTTAAAAAATAAATAATTTTGTAATATATCTTATTAGAGAAATTTGATTTATTTTCTCCTCCAGAACTGATTTTCAAAATGTTCACTTCATGGGTAAAATCGGTATTCCGTGAAAACAGATTGTTATATTACTGAGCTAGGAGATGACAGTTGTTACTGATAAGATTCTATGTAAACCGGAGGTTGGAGAAGCTCTGCATCTAGCTCCTTCCATCTCTTCCCCATAGAATCCTATTGTTTACTCTTTAAATACACAGTATATTTCACATCTAATAACTTCCCACCTGTGTAAAATCCCATAGTTTCTGAGTTGGCCTGGGGATATCCTCACATTTCTTCAGGGTAGGGGTCCTTCCTTTGCCATCGTCAATGAGACACTTTGTATCAGGTAAGAAGGCAGTGGAGCCAAGGGGACCCAATTGTAGCAGCCCCTCAGCGCTATATCGTACCAACTGTATGAAAACAAAAGAGGAAATTAGTCAATGAATATTCTACTGCTGATATTGAATGCATGGACAATTACACCAGCTCTTAAGGGGGCTTTACACGCTACGATAACGTTAATGTTTGGTCGCCGGGGTCAAGTTGTTAGTGACGCACATCCGGCGTCATTAACGATATCGCAGCGTGTAATACTTACCAGCGACCTTAGGCGACCTCAAATATGGTGAAAATCATTCACCATGGAGAGGTCGTCCCAAAGTCAAAAATCGATATGGGTTGTTTAGCGTTGTGGTTCATCGCTCATGCGGCAGCACACATCGCTATGTGTGACACCGCATGAGCGAGGAACGTCTCCTTACCTGCCGCCGGCCCCAATGAGGAAGGAAAGAGGTGGGCGGGATGTTACGTCCTGCTTATCTCCGCCCCTCTGCTTTGATTGGCCGGCCGCTGTGTGACGTTGCGGTGACATCGCTGTGATGCACAGCGTCCCTTCCCCTTGAAGGAGGGATTGTTCGGCAGTCACAGCGGCGCCGCCGACCAGGTAAGTATGTGTGACACTGCGTAGCGATAATGTTCGCTACGGCAGCGATCACAAACAATCGCATGCGCGACGGGGGCGGGTACTTACATGGTCGCTATCGCTACAAATTGCTAGCGATATCGCTACCGTGTAAAGCCCCCTTTAGTCTTGTAAGGACTAGGAATTTGGTTCCTTATTCGCTAGACTGCCTTTTCTTTCACGTAGCCATACTTGCTGCTCACTATTGGCTGTATACAACATTGCTTGCAGCAGACATTGATTTCCCCACGTGAACACACTGCGCTGTTTTAAACAATCACTTTGCTTTTACTCACCATATGTTCCACTGACATAGACTGTTAACATCTTTTCCTGACTGTGTTGGCTCAACCACTGTATAATAACTGTCCGTTCCTGAAAACCCTAGTTTGTGATATCTCTGACAGTAGGGAATAACTCTGCTGAAAGCACATGACACAGATGGTGTAACGTGGTGACACCTGACACTTTCATTTAGTGCATTCATACAGAGCGGAGACTGTTGATCGGAAAGGAAACCACTCTGGATTCTGAAGGAAACATAAGAATTTTCTTTATTTCAGAAACTATTCATAACTCTTTCTTACATTTCCTTTTTTCCCTTTTCTTTGGAGATGACACTGAAGAATAAATCTATGATATATAATTACAGCAATGTTTTATTTTTGTATAATTGCATAGGTATTCTGGTAATTGTGGCACTGCTATAGTTTAGAAAATTAAAGCTCAACTTAAAAAAATATTTCTTGGTTAATAGGCAATGTGCACTTCCAGTATATAAGGTTGTCAGTAGAGTTGAGCGCGGTTCGTGGTTCGTGGTTCTCCAGTTCTAGGCTCGAGTGATTTTGGGGCATGTTCTAGATCGAACTAGAACTCGAGCTTTTTGCAAAAGCTCGATAGTTCTAGAAACGTTCGAGAACGGTTCTAGCAGCCAAAAAACAGCTAAATCATAGCTTGGTTTCTGCTGTAATAGTGTAAGTCACTCTGTGAATCAAACTATTATCACATTTCAGTGTATAGTGTGCGTGAACAGCGCCTTCAGATCACTGCTGTTTCTATAATGGCGATCGCCATTTTTTTTTTTTTTTTCTTGTCTTCCTTCCCTAAGCGCGCGCGTCTTGTGGGGCGGGCCAGCATGTCAGCCAATCACAGACACACACACAGCTAAGTGGACTTTGAGCCAGAGAAGCAACGGCATGTGTGATAGGATCTGCATGTCACATGTCCCTGCATTATAAAACCGGACATTTTCTTCACGGACGCCATTATCTGCCTTCTGCGTCTTTGGTGTCAGACATCACTGTCGCAGCTCCGTCATCCTGAGTCCTATAGCCGATACAGCTGTATGCGCTGAATACACAGCGTTAGACAGCATAGGGAGAGCACTTTATAGCAGTCCTTTTAAGGGCTCAAACCGGCAGGGTCAGAGTTAAGGTGACAGGTCCTGAAAACAGTGCCAGCGTCTGTGCAGCCAAGGTCAGGGATTTCCTCCCTGCATTTCACCATTAGGAGGGAATAGAAAGGCAGGCTTCCATTCCTCTACCCAGAGCACCACAATCCTGCCACTGTACCCTCTTGTCCTCTGCACACTCCAACTCATAACTAAGCCATTATACTAGCAAACACTCAGTGTACCTAGTGGCATCCTATCTGTGGCTATTGGACTTTGCTATAGTCCCACTAGTGCAAAGACATTTGCAGAGCACGTCTGCCTGCATTGCACACTACAACTAATTATAACTAAGCCATTATACTAGCAAACACTCAGTGTACCTAGTGGCATCCTATACGTGGCTATTGGACTTTGCTATAGTCCCACTAGTGCCAAGACATTTGCAGAGCGCCTCTGCCTGCGTTGCACACTCCAACTAATTATAACTAAGCCATTATACTAGCAAACACTTAGTGTACCTAGTGGCATCCTATACGTGGCTATTGGACTTTGCTTTAGTCCCACTAGTGCCAAGACATTTGCAGAACGCATCTGCCTGCGTTGCACACTCCAACTAATTATACCTAAGCCATTATACTAGCAAACACTTAGTGTACCTAGTGGCATCCTATACGTGGCTATTGGACTTTGCTTTAGTCCCACTAGTGCCAAGACATTTGCAGAACGCATCTGCCTGCGTTGCACACTCCAACTAATTATAACTAAGCCATTATACTAGCACACACTCAGTGTACCTAGTGGCATCCTATACGTGGCTATTGGACTTTGCTATAGTCCCACTAGTGCCAAGACATTTGCAGAGCGCATCTGCCTGCGTTGCACACTCCAACTAATTATAACTAAGCCATTATACTAGCAAACACTTAGTGTACCTAGTGGCATCCTATACGTGGCTATTGGACTTTGCTTTAGTCCCACTAGTGCCAAGACATTTGCAGAACGCATCTGCCTGCGTTGCACACTCCAACTAATTATAACTAAGCCATTATACTAGCACACACTCAGTGTACCTAGTGGCATCCTATACGTGGCTATTGGACTTTGCTATAGTCCCACTAGTGCCAAGACATTTGCAGAGCGCATCTGCCTGCGTTGCACACTCCAACTAATTATAACTAAGCCATTATACTAGCAAACACTCAGTGTACCTAGTGGCATCCTATACGTGGCTATTGGACTTTGCTATAGTCCCACTAGTGCCAAGACATTTGCAGAGCGCATCTGCCTGCGTTGCACACTCCAACTAATTATAACTAAGCCATTATACTAGCAAACACTTAGTGTACCTAGTGGCATCCTATACGTGGCTATTGGACTTTGCTTTAGTCCCACTAGTGCCAAGACATTTGCAGAACGCATCTGCCTGCGTTGCACACTCCAACTAATTATAACTAAGCCATTATACTAGCACACACTCAGTGTACCTAGTGGCATCCTATACGTGGCTATTGGACTTTGCTATAGTCCCACTAGTGCCAAGACATTTGCAGAGCGCATCTGCCTGCGTTGCACACTCCAACTAATTATAACTAAGCCATTATACTAGCAAACACTCAGTGTACCTAGTGGCATCCTATACGTGGCTATTGAATTTTGCTATAGTCCCACTAGTGCCTAGACATTTGCAGAACGCATCTGCCTGCGTTGCACTCTCCAACTAATTATAACTAAGCCATTATACTAGCACACACTCAGTGTACCTAGTGGCATCCTATACGTGGCTATTGGACTTTGCTATAGTCCCACTAGTGCCAAGACATTTGCAGAGCGCATCTGCCTGCGTTGCACACTCCAACTAATTATAACTAAGCCATTATACTAGCAAACACTCAGTGTACCTAGTGACATCCTATACGTGGCTATTGGACTTTGCTATAGTCCCACTAGTGCCAAGACATTTGCAGAGCGCATCTGCCTTCGTTGCACACTCCAACTAATTATAACTAAGCCATTATACTAGCAAACACTCAGTGTACCTAGTGGCATCCTATACGTGGCTATTGGACTTTGCTTTAGTCCCAGTAGTGCCAAGACATTTGCAGCACGTCTGCCTGCGTTGCACACTCCAACTAATTATAACTAAGTTACATTGTCAGGGATATTTATTCTTTATTATTCTGCTGTTAATAAAGCTAGACCAACACTGCAATCTTCACCACCTCTCAATTTTTACTACCACATTTTCAGTCCACAATCTTGTCGCAATCAACATGACTGGCAAAATGACAGATGCTGGTGGAAAGGGGAAGAGGCGTGGTGGAAAAGGCAAAAAAGGTTTTGTCAGTGGGGAAGGTGGCAAAGCTCCATTATCATCTGCTGCAGATAGACCATCTACTAGCAAAAGTAAGATGTCTACTACTTATTGTGGACAATCCGATGTGCTCCCTTTTTTACGGACACGAACAAGAGGAACAAAGGTAGATGATGGGCAAAAAAGGAAAATGCTTGAATGGATCTCAAGTGGTCCAACAAGTGCCCTCTCAGCCACTTCAAGTACCGCATCCAAAAAACACCAGTCCTCTGAGTTGTCATCCCAATCACACTTGATTTCTCCCAGCTCTGAAGTCTCCATCAGCCCTGCACAGTATGGTGGAACTGAGATGGCTGAGTCTGCAGAGCTGTTCAGTCACACTATAGCCTGGGAATCAGAGGTCTGCTCCCAAGCTACAGTGAGTACAGAACAGGAAATGGTCTGCAGTGATGCCCAGAACCTTTGTGACTCTGATTCAGGCCGTGAGGACCAAGTTTCTGAGCATAATGTTGACCCTTTGTCACAAACTGTAACACCTGTGGTTATAGACAATGAGGAACATACTGATGAAGATGAGACGCAGATACCCGATTGGGATGACAACTTAAATATTCGGTCAGGGCAAGAAGAGGCTCGGTCTGAGGGGGAGGGGAGTGCAAACACAACAATTGATGATGACGTTCTAGATCCCACCTACTGTCAACCCCCAGTCAGGCACTCGAGGAGGTCAACAGAGGCGGTGGAGGAGGATGCAACCGACGACGAAGTTACCTTGCGCCTTCCTGGACAGAGTCGGAGCACTGGTAGCACGTCTACAACTGCATCCTCAGCCACCACTCTGCCTATGAGCATTATTCGGGGTGGATCAACAGGTCGCATGGCCTCTAAGCCTTGCCTAGCCTGGTCCTTTTTTCACATCGAAAAAGATCGCCCAACTCATGTGATATGTAACATTTGTCATGATTCTGTTAGTAGAGGTCAAAACCTCAGCAGTTTGACAACTTCTTCCATGAATCGTCACATGACTAAATATCATAAGTCCCGGTGGGAAGCTCACCGTGCTGCAATGCGGCCTAGCGGAGCGAACCATCCACCGCCCGCCCCTTCCAGTGCATCCGCGCGCTCTTCATCTTCTAGGACTGTGGGGACAGCTGTCACACCTGTTTTTCCACGCAAAACTTCCACCACTGTAACCGCAACAGGCAGTTTGCTTGTAAGGTCGTCAGTTGGTTTGGAAGGGGAAACAAGTGAGTGTGTACAGCTCTCTCAGACATCGATAGCACCAACGTTGGATGAAGGCAACATCATGTCTCCGCCTGCACTTTCCTCACAAACCTGCATTTTTCCAGGGACACCCTACTCAACACCGTCTACACACAGCAGCCAGATCTCTGTCCCTCAGATGTGGTCAAATAAAAGGCCACTTCCTCCGACCCATGACAAAGCTAAGAGGTTGACTCTATCCCTCTGTAAGCTGTTGGCTACCGAAATGCTGCCTTTCCGCCTAGTGGACACACAGGATTTTAGAGACCTTATGTCTGTCGCTGTGCCCCAGTACCAGATGCCTAGTCGCCACTACTTCTCTAAGAAAGGTGTGCCCGCGCTACACCAGCATGTCGCACACAACATCACCGCTTCCTTGAGAAACTCTGTGTGTGAACGGGTGCATTTCACCACCGATACTTGGACCAGTAAGCATGGACAGGGACGTTACATGTCGCTGACTGGGCACTGGGTAACTATGGTGATAGATGGTGAAGGGTCTGCTGCACAAGTCTTGCCGTCCCCACGACTTGTGTGTCAATCCTCTGTCTGTCCAAGTTCCGCCACTGCTTCTGCATCCTCCACCTCATCTGGGTCCTCCACCTCCGCCCCAAGCCTGCCTGGTCAGGCCACCAGCGTTCTCACTGCGCAGAAGGAATCACGCACCCCTCATTACTATGCTGGCAGCAGAGCGCAACGGCATCAGGCGGTCTTTAGCTTGACATGTCTTGGGAATAAGAGTCACACAGCTGAGGAGTTGTGGTCAGCTCTGCGGTCCGAGTTTAATAAATGGTTGTCTCCACTCAACCTGCAGCCTGGTAAGGCCGTGTGCGACAATGCTGCAAACCTGGGTGCGGCCCTTCGCCTGGGCAAGGTGACACACGTACCTTGTATGGCTCACGTGTTGAACCTTGTCGTGCAGCAATTTTTAACACAGTATCCCGGCCTAGATGGCCTTCTGAACAGGGCACGAAAACTGTCTGCTCACTTCCGCCGTTCAAGCGCCGCAGCTGAGCGACTTGCATCGCTCCAGAAGTCTTTCGGCCTGCCGGTTCATCGCCTGAAATGCGATGTGGCGACACGCTGGAATTCAACTCTCCACATGTTACAGCGACTGTGGCAGCACCGCCGTGCCCTGGTGCAATACGTCATGACGTATAGCCTGGGCCAACGAGATGCAGGGGTGGGGCAGATCACCCTGATGGAGTGGTCTCAGATCAAGGACCTATGCACCCTTCTGCACAGTTTCGACATGGCGACGAATATGTTTAGCGCTGACAATGCCATTATCAGCATGACGATTCCAGTCATTTACATGCTGGAACACACGCTAAACACTATTCGGAGTCAGGGGGTGGGACAACAGGAAGGGGATGAGCTACAGGAGGATTCATATGCGCAAGACACAACAACATCACCAAGGTCCAGACGTTCATCATCACCAAGGCGCCAGGCATGGGAGCATGGGGTACAGGGATCAACAAGGGCGCATGGTAGCAGGCGAGATGTTGAGGAAGGTGCAGGAGGACATGAAGAAATGGAGGACGAACTGTCCATGGACATGGAAGACTCAGCAGATGAGGGAGACCTTGGTCAAATTTCAGTTGAAAGAGGTTGGGGGGAGATGTCAGAGGAAGAAAGAACGGTTAGCACCTCTATGCCACAAACACAGCGTGGACTTGGTCCACATGGCTGCGCAAGACACATGAGTGCCTTCTTGTTGCACTACCTCCAACATGACCCTCGTATTGTCAAAATTAGAAGTGATGATGACTACTGGCTTGCCACACTATTAGATCCCCGGTACAAGTCCAAATTTTGTGACATAATTCCAGCCATAGAAAGGGACGCACGTATGCAGGAGTATCAGCAGAAGCTGTTACTCGATCTTAGATCTGCTTTTCCACCAAACAACCGTGCAGGTGCAGGGAGTGAATCTCCCAGTTGTAACTTGACAAACATGGGACGGTCTCGTCATCTTCAACAGTCTACACGTACCAGTAGGACCGTATCTGGTGCTGGTAACAGCAATTTTATGGAATCTTTTCATAATTTTTTTAGACCCTCCTTTGCAAGGCCACCAGAGACAACAAGTCTGACACATAGTCAACGGCTGGAGAGGATGATACAGGAGTATCTCCAAATGAACATCGATGCCATGACTGTGCAACTGGAGCCTTGCTCCTTTTGGGCTTCAAACCTAGAAAAATGGCCAGAGCTCGCAACTTACGCCTTGGAGATTTTGTCGTGTCCAGCTGCCAGCGTTGTCTCTGAACGTGTCTTCAGTGCTGCTGGGTGTGTGCTGACAGATAAGCGCACGCGTCTGTCCAGTGACAATGTGGACAGACTGACGTTCATCAAAATGAACAAGTCATGGATCCAGAAGGAATTTACAACCCCTGTGTCATCCTGGGGAGAGTAAATGCTTGTGGATTTTGAATGTGCTTGATGCAAATCTAGCTGTGAAGTGTACAACTAGGGCACAAGTGCTGCCACTGAATGGGTGGGTGTGTGTGGGGCACAATTTTTGGAAAAAAAGGGAGACTCCGCTTGGAGTAACCCTTGCTTGATGTGTTTTTAAAAGAAGCCAAGATGAACAGAGCTGGGATCAGGAAAGACTTTGCTACCTACCCCGGTGTCATCCTGGGGACGGATAAGAATGGCGTATTTTTGAATGTGCTTGATGCAAATGTAGCTGTGAAGTGTACAACTGGGGCACAACTGCTGCCACTGAATGGGTGGGTGTGTGGGGCCCAATTTTTGGAAAAAAAGGGAGACTCCGCTTGGAGTAACCCTTGCTTGATGTGTTTTTAAAAGAAGCCAAGATGAACAGAGCTGGGATCAGGAAAGACTTTGCTACCTACCCCGGTGTCATCCTGGGGACGGATAAGAATGGCGTATTTTTGAATGTGCTTGATGCAAATGTAGCTGTGAAGTGTACAACTAGGGCACAACTGCTGCCACTGAAGGGGTGGGTGTGTGTGGGGCCCAATTTTTGGAAAAAAGGGAGACTCCGCTTGGAGTAACCCTTGCTTACATTGTTTTTAAAAGAAGCCAAGATGAACAGAGCTGGGATCAGGAAAGACTTTGCTACCTACCCTGGTGTCATCCTGGGGACGGTTAATTATGGCGTATTTTGGAATGTGCTTGATGCAAATCTAGCTGTGAAGTGTACAACTAGGGCACAAGTGCTGCCACTGAATGGGTGGGTGTGTGGGGTCCAATTTTTGGAAAAAAAGGGAGACTCCGCTTGGAGTAACCCTTGCTTACATTGTTTTTAAAAGAAGCCAAGATGAACAGAGCTGGGATCAGGAAAGACTTTGCTACCTACCCCGGTGTCATCCTGGGGACGGATAAGAATGACGTATTTTTGAATGTGCTTGATGCAAATCTAGCTGTAAAGTGTACAACTGGGGCACAACTGCTGCCACTGAATGGGTGGGTGTGTGGGGCCCAATTTTTGGAAAAAAGGGAGACTCCGCTTGGAGTAACCCTTGCTTACATTGTTTTTAAAAGAAGCCAAGATGAACAAGTCATGGGTCAGCAAAGACTTTGCTACCTACCCCGGTGTCATCCTGGGGATGGATAAGAATGGCGTATTTTTGAATGTGCTTGATGCAAATGTAGCTGTGAAGTGTACAACTAGGGCACAACTGCTGCCACTGAATGGGTGGGTGTGTGGGGCCCAATTTTTGGAAAAAAAGGGAGACTCCGCTTGGAGTAACCCTTGCTTGATGTGTTTTTAAAAGAAGCCAAGATGAACAGAGCTGGGATCAGGAAAGACTTTGCTACCTACCCCGGTGTCATCCTGGGGACGGATAAGAATGGCGTATTTTTGAATGTGCTTGATGCAAATGTAGCTGTGAAGTGTACAACTGGGGCACAACTGCTGCCACTGAATGGGTGGGTGTGTGGGGCCCAATTTTTGGAAAAAAAGGGAGACTCCGCTTGGAGTAACCCTTGCTTGATGTGTTTTTAAAAGAAGCCAAGATGAACAGAGCTGGGATCAGGAAAGACTTTGCTACCTACCCCGGTGTCATCCTGGGGACGGATAAGAATGGCGTATTTTTGAACGTGCTTGATGCAAATGTAGCTGTGAAGTGTACAACTAGGGCACAACTGCTGCCACTGAAGGGGTGGGTGTGTGTGGGGCCCAATTTTTGGAAAAAAGGGAGACTCCGCTTGGAATAACCCTTGCTTACATTGTTTTTAAAAGAAGCCAAGATGAACAGAGCTGGGATCAGGAAAGACTTTGCTACCTACCCTGGTGTCATCCTGGGGACGGTTAATTATGGCGTATTTTGGAATGTGCTTGATGCAAATCTAGCTGTGAAGTGTACAACTAGGGCACAAGTGCTGCCACTGAATGGGTGGGTGTGTGGGGCCCAATTTTTGGAAAAAAAGGGAGACTCCGCTTGGAGTAACCCTTGCTTACATTGTTTTTAAAAGAAGCCAAGATGAACAAGTCATGGGTCAGCAAAGACTTTGCTACCTACCCCGGTGTCATCCTGGGGACGGATAAGAATGACGTATTTTTGAATGTGCTTGATGCAAATCTAGCTGTGAAGTGTACAACTGGGGCACAACTGCTGCCACTGAATGGGTGGGTGTGTGGGGCCCAATTTTTGGAAAAAAAGGGAGACTCCGCTTGGAGTAACCCTTGCTTGATGTGTTTTTAAAAGAAGCCAAGATGAACAGAGCTGGGATCAGGAAAGACTTTGCTACCTACCCCGGTGTCATCCTGGGGACGGATAAGAATGGCGTATTTTTGAATGTGCTTGATGCAAATGTAGCTGTGAAGTGTACAACTGGGGCACAACTGCTGCCACTGAATGGGTGGGTGTGTGGGGCCCAATTTTTGGAAAAAAAGGGAGACTCCGCTTGGAGTAACCCTTGCTTGATGTGTTTTTAAAAGAAGCCAAGATGAACAGAGCTGGGATCAGGAAATACTTTGCTACCTACCCCGGTGTCATCCTGGGGACGGATAAGAATGGCGTATTTTTGAATGTGCTTGATGCAAATGTAGCTGTGAAGTGTACAACTAGGGCACAACTGCTGCCACTGAAGGGGTGGGTGTGTGTGGGGCCCAATTTTTGGAAAAAAGGGAGACTCCGCTTGGAGTAACCCTTGCTTACATTGTTTTTAAAAGAAGCCAAGATGAACAAGTCATGGGTCAGCAAAGACTTTGCTACCTACCCCGGTGTCATCCTGGGGATGGATAAGAATGGCGTATTTTTGAATGTGCTTGATGCAAATGTAGCTGTGAAGTGTACAACTAGGGCACAACTGCTGCCACTGAATGGGTGGGTGTGTGGGGCCCAATTTTTGGAAAAAAGGGAGACTCCGCTTGGAGTAACCCTTGCTTACATTGTTTTTAAAAGAAGCCAAGATGAACAAGTCATGGGTCAGCAAAGACTTTGCTACCTACCCCGGTGTCATCCTGGGGATGGATAAGAATGGCGTATTTTTGAATGTGCTTGATGCAAATCTAGCTGTGAAGTGTACAACTGGGGCACAACTGCTGCCACTGAATGGGTGGGTGTGTGGGGCCCAATTTTTGGAAAAAAGGGAGACTCCGCTTGGAGTAACCCTTGCTTACATTGTTTTTAAAAGAAGCCAAGATGAACAAGTCATGGGTCAGCAAAGACTTTGCTACCTACCCCGGTGTCATCCTGGGGATGGATAAGAATGGCGTATTTTTGAATGTGCTTGATGCAAATGTAGCTGTGAAGTGTACAACTAGGGCACAACTGCTGCCACTGAAGGGGTGGGTGTGTGTGGGGCCCAATTTTTGGAAAAAAGGGAGACTCCGCTTGGAGTAACCCTTGCTTGATGTGTTTTTAAAAGAAGCCAAGATGAACAGAGCTGGGATCAGGAAAGACTTAGCTACCTACCCTGGTGTCATCCTGGGGACGGTTAATTATGGCGTATTTTTCAATGTGCTTGATGCAAATCTAGCTGTGAAGTGTGCAACTGGGGCACAAGTGCTACCACTGAAGGGGTGGGTGTGTGTGTGGCCCAATTTTTGGAAAAAAGGGAGACTCCGCTTGGAGTCACCTTGCGGTGTTTTACATGATTTTAGAAGGGCGTGCCATGCCTATATCTGTGTGTCCTCCTCTTTTTCCTTGTCCAGCTGTTTTGTTTTCGCATGAGTATATGTCCTTGTCACTTTCCAATGTGTTTGAGTTGTTTGTCACCTTTAGGACACCTTTGAGGGTGTTTTCTAGGTGTTTTTCTGTGTTTGTGATTGCCTGCCATTGTTTCCTATGCAGTTCGAGTTCGGTTCGTCGAACGTTCGACGAACCGAACTCGAACGGGAGGTCCGTTCGGCGAACCAACCTCGAGCCGAACCGCGACCGGTTCGCTCATCTCTAGTTGTCAGACGTGATTTTTTTATGCAGACACCAAATGCAGTTGATGCATATACTAAAATGTTATTTTTAGTCTATCCTTGACAAATCCCATCTGCTGCTCTCGCTGCCAATATCATCAATATAATAGACACCTAAATTAAATCTAATGCTTATTGTAGACTGACTTATGAAGCATGAGCATTCTTAGCAATGATTGTTCCTGACTATCAGGCCACCTAAATAAGCTGGCAATCACATATACTAATGAGCAAAATTTTAGGTTTTTTTGGGAGGGATCATTTTTAGCCTGCTAAAAAATGATCATTTGCTGCAACACAATGGGCTGTGTAAAGAGGAATTTTTCTTCTGAGAACATTGATATTCTATGTGCATAGAATGATCACATCAGCGATCAATGTGTGAGCATAGAAATCTGGTTGACGTTTTAGCAGGACATTAAACTACTACCCATTAGATTACATATAGATAATTGGTTAACTTCCACGGTCTGTGTTATAGGTGGTTATAGTCAGGGGCAGATATATCAATGGATAGCAATGGTAGAAACTGTGCAGCTATACAGGGCTCCAAGAGGTCAGGATGCCCATTTCTACCTCCAAAGCAGGTAGAATTGTGCATTATGATGAATTATTGGGCTGCAAAGGGCCCATATACAGTCATATGAAAAAGTTTGGGCACCCCTATTAAAGTTAATCTTTTTTCTTTTTCTTTATAACAATTTGGGGTTTTGCAACAGCTATTTCAGTTTCATATATCTAATAACTGATGGACGGAGTAATATTTCTGGATTGAAATGAGGTTTATTGTACTAACAGAAAATGTGCAATCCGCATTTAAACAAAATGTGACCGGTACCCTTATCAGTTTCTTGATTTGAACACTCCTAACTACTTTTTACTGACTCACTAAAGCACTAAATTGGTTTTGTAACCTCATTGAGCTTTGAACTTCATAGGCAGGTGTATCCAATCATGAGAAAAGGTATTTAAGGTGGCCACTTGCAAGTTGTTCTCCTTTCCTCATGTCATTCAACTAGCTGCTCATTTTCTAAAATTCACTTTTTTGGATTTCAAAACCTATACATCCGAGCTGACCACTACAGGTATGTATAGAATCAGCCTGATAGTGCCAGTATAGCACTGGCTTTAGGTTATATATGAAAATCCTGGTGATTGGTTCCCTTTAAGTGACAACATCTCAATGCATCTCTATGAGAGCCAGAACGAAGCCACAATGAAGCTCTCATGGAGTTACACTGAGTTGTGACCTCTGGTGCTACATGAAAGAGTGGAGCAGCTGGAAGGTCACTAATCACAGGAGACCATCTAAAGCATTGCTGGGAGCAGATGAAGACTCTGAAGGGTGAGTATAATGCTCAAGTCATACTTGCAAGAGATTCGCACGAGTCTCAGATTGCATCACCCGCCACGGCCTTCTACAATCTGGACACGAGCATCTCAGCTACATAAAAATGCATGCAGCTGACCCACTCCTATCAGGGGAATGTGTGGCCTTGCCAGGTGATGTGATATGAGTTTCTCTCAAGTGTAACTCTGACCTAAGACTGAGAACAGGAGACTAAACGGTGCTTTAAATGCTGCGACATCGCTACCGATATATCGTCGGGGTCACATCGTTAGTGACGCACATCCGGCGCCAGTAGCGACATCACAGCATGTAACACTAATGAGCGACGATCAACGATTGAAAAATCGTTCCAAAACGATGATCGTTGACACGTCGATCATTTCCTTAATATCGCTGCTGCCACCGGTACGATGTTGTTCGTTGTTCCTGCAGCATCACACATCGCTATGTGTGACACTGCAGGAGCGATGAACATCTCCTTACCTGCGTCCACTGGCAATGCGGAAGGAAGGAGGTGGGTGGATGTTACGTCCCGCTCGTCTTTGCCCCTCCGCTTCTATTGGCCAGCCGCTTAGTGAAGCCGCAGTGACGTCGCTATGACGCCGAACGCACCTCCGCCATGAAGGAGGGATTGTACGGCGGTCACAGCGATGTCGCTGACAAGGTATGTGTGTGTGACGCTGCCATAGTGATAATGCTTGCTACGGCAGCGATCACCAAATGTCGCACGTACGACGGGGGAGGGTGCTATCTTGCTCGACATCGCTAGCAATCGCTAGCAATGTCGCAGCGTGTAAAGTACCCTTTAGATTTAAAGCACCACTCTCCACCAGTCCAATAAAAAACAATAGAGTAGTGTATTAATCAGTGACCAACAAGATGAGACAGATTACACAGAAACATTGTACATGGGGTGGAGTATCATCAAAGTAAGCCAAACCAATATAAAAAAATGTTCATTATGCATTGATGTCCAACAGAGGTGATGACTTATGTGAAGTGGGACCATATAGTGGGCTCAGGTGGGTTCCCTATGTACTGTGTACAAGGTGCCCAGAAGGAATCTATATTGTGAAACTAATTGGAAAGTAAACTTATGGATGAGATTACACAGACACACAATTAGGAAGAAGTTGGTTTCCATCAAGGATAAACACATTTCTGAACCAAGACACATTTAGAAAGTGGTAATACTAAAAGGCAATTTTAGGAACAAGAGAGACAAGTTTTGGAAAGTTTCAAACCTAAGAATTTTCTATCCAGTGATACAATATGTCAGTCTAACACCTGATTTATAACTCATTACATGTTCACACTTCAAACCCTTGTTCTACAGCAGTCTGATCCCAGATCTCCAAACTTTAAGTCATCACCTCTATTGCCCATAAATCTGTCCAAAAGCTGTCAAAATGTGTATTTTGATCTCTTAAAGTCTATAAACCCCAAATAAGTTGCACAGCTAGCAATATTTGATATCTCACACGCTTTGAAAATGACTACCCTGGATTTTAGAACTTAGTTTTAAGGTATACTTTAACTTCTGATTTATGCTTTGTGGGTTGAGGGAAATAGACAATACAAAGTTGAACTGCTCAGTCTAATCCTTGAGCAATGCATACAGGCTGAGATTTTAAGGAAATCTGAGCTCAAGAGCAACTGAAGTGGATCAATCAAGATAAATGAGTCACTGGCTGACTGCGCCATGTTCTCAAGAAGGGATTTTGGTGGGAGACTGATGAGTGCATTTGGCCACTAAAGGATGACAGACATTCCTTATTCCGCAGTTGACTTAGTGTTTGCAAACCAATGTTGTACTTGCAATGGCCAGTCCGGAGAACCATAATATTTTTTCCTTGATATTGCCATTCTCTTTATCTGGAAATAAACAGTTCAACTTTTCCTCTCAGTCAGGAATACTTTGCTGAATATGCAAATAAAATCTCTCCAGTATTTGAAACCAGTATTTTTTTTACAAAAGGAAGAATAAACAGCAGCCAGGAATATATTTGCCAAGAAGACGACAGTCACAAATAGCCATTAGGAGAACAAAGTGTTCAGCTGAGCGTTATCTTGAATTTATAGGGCAGCGCTACTGATGGTAATAGGAGAATTTATGCTTGGATAAATATAGTGAAACAGACAGGAAACGCTATTAAGATGTGTTTGCATAATAAACTAGAGAAACAATATTCATTTATAGATGATGATAAGCCTGACTTGGCGTTCTTCATGTCTTAATTATAGAAAAGCCCATATATTTCAATTACCTGAATAAAGCATAAACCTATTTATTAAGCTTTACATCTCCCCAAATGTAAAGTATTTAAAGACAAACCTGTGTGAAGCAAACATTGACTGAGAACAGTTTATATTAATATAAATTTAAAGATTACCTTCATGCAGGCGGCTGTAGATGTGTATCATATTAAGTGCAGCCAGAAAACCTGTGTCTAAACTCCCCAAATACATTAGGCTGTTGCCAGCGGAGCCCGCAGATATCATTTAATTTGTCTAATGTGTATGGAAGCCCTGTACAATTTATTGTCAGGAGAAATATCGATCCGGCATGTCCGATTTTGGCCCTGGACAATTTATTGTTGGGGTAAATATTGATCTGGCTTGTCTGATTTTGGGCTGCCAATAATTTTGTTTCCATACATGAAAATGACTTTCTCATAGAGATCACAGGCACTGCTGAGCATGCTAGAACCAGCCAAATGATTGCCAAATGATTGCCATCTAATGTGTATGGTGGACTTACTCTGTACTACTGCACTAAAAATGTTAAAGGGAACCAGCAAACCATGGGCTGCATGAATCATATCATTATATTTTTATTAGTGATGGGGAAGCAATAAAAAGATTGGATAATCGGTAGTCAAGTCGTGCAATTTATAATGTCCAAATGCTTGTCTCAAGCAATGAGCATAATGGAAATTAATGAGGAACTGGAGCATTTTTCCGGCAGACCCTATAGGTCGAGAAGGGAGAGTAGGCAGTAGAAATTGTGAGTGACACCCTCCAGTGAGGTCTTGGGGGAAGGTGGAGTGGGGTGAGAGAGAGAGAGAGAGAGAGGGAGAGACCTACTATAATATCACAACATTCCTATCCTGAAATCCTCTGTCCCACCAGGGGGCTCTGTATCATTAACAGTATAATGCTCAACTTGCGACCTACCACAAAATCAGCTTGCTGCTTTCTTGAAGTACCCTGTGCCTCTGACTTTTTATAAGACTGTGACATTCCTCTGCTTAATTACTCTGTACTGCTTTGTAATACATTGTATAGACAAAGCATAATACCGCCTTATAGTATCGAGATTGCATTGTATAGACCTAGTATAATACCATCATAAAGTAATGAGATTGCTTTATATAGACCTAACATGATACTGCCACATTTAGAAATGAGTGGACCCATGGAAGTTTGGGTTCACTGGATTCAGATGGACTTTAAATAAAGTTCAGTTCGGGACCTGGACTTGACCTAAACTTGATCCTGGAGTCTGTACCGCTTTGGATGTCAATTATTGGGCAGTTCAGCTCTTAGCTAGAGTTGAGCGCGGTTCGTGGTTCGTGGTTCTCCAGTTCGCGGCTCGAGTGATTTTGGGGCATGTTCTAGATCGAACTAGAACTCGAGCTTTTTGCAAAAGCTCGATAGTTCTAGAAACGTTCGAGAACGGTTCTAGCAGCCAAAAAACAGCTAAATCCTAGCTTGGTTTCTGCTGTAATAGTGTAAGTCACTCTGTGAATCAAACTATTATCACATTTCAGTGTATAGTGTGCGTGAACAGCGCCTTCAGATCACTGCTGTTTCTATAATGGCGATCGCCATTTTTTTTTTTTTTTTTCTTGTCTTCCTTCCCTAAGCGCGCGCGTCTTGTGGGGCGGGCCAGCATGTCAGCCAATCACAGACACACACACACCTAAGTGGACTTTGAGCCAGAGAAGCAACGGCATGTGTGATAGGATCTGCATGTCACATGTCCCTGCATTATAAAACCGGACATTTTCTTCACGAACGCCATTATCTGCCTTCTGCGTCTTTGGTGTCAGACATCAGTGTCGCAGCTCCGTCCTCCTGAGTCCTATAGCCGATACAGCTGTATGCGCTGCATACACAGCGTTAGACAGCTTAGGGAGAGCACATTCTAGCAGTCCTTTTAAGGGCTCAAAGCGGCAGGGTCAGAGAGCCATAAGTGACAGGTCCTGCAAACAGCAACAGCGTCTGTGTAGCCCAGGTCAGGGATTTCATCCCTGCATTTCACCATTAGGAGCCCCACAATCCTGCCACTGTACCCTCTTGTCCTCTGCATACTCCAACTCATTCTAACTAAGCCATTATACTAGCAAACACTCAGTGTACCTAGTGGCATCCTAAACGTGGCTATTGGACTTTGCTATAGTCCCACTAGTGCAAAGACATTAGCAGAGCACATCTGCCTGCATTGCACACTCCAAGTTTTTTAACCCCTTCACCCCCGGCCACTAAAACACCCTAATGACCGGGCCATTTTTTGCAATTCTGACCAGTGTCACTTTGACAGGTTATAACTCTGGAACGCTTCAACGGATCCTGGCGATTCTGAGATTGTTTTTTCGTGACATATTGTGCTTCATGTCAGTGGTAAATTTAGGCCGATATTTTTTGCGTTTATTTGTGAAAATTTAGGAAATTTGGCGAAAATTTTGAAAATTTCGCAATTTTCAAACTTTGAAAATTTATGCCCATAAATCTGTGAGATATGTCACACAAAATAGTTACTAAATAACATTTCCCACTTGTGTACTTTACATCAGCGCAATTTTCGAAACAAATTTTTTTTCCGTTAGGAAGTTAGAAGGGGTCAAAGGTCATCAGCAAATTCTCATTTTTCCAACAAAATTTACAAAATAATTTTTTTAGGGACCACATTACATTTGAGGTGACTTTGAGAGGCCTAGGTGACAGAAAATACCCAAAAGTGACCCCATTCTAAAAACTACACCCCTCACACTGCTCAAAACCACATCCAATAAGTTTATTAACCCTTTAGGTGCTTCACAGGAACCAAAGCAATGTGGAAGGAAAAAATGAAAATTTTACTTTTTAACACAAAAATGTTACTTTAGCCATAAAATTTTCATTTTTACAAGGGAGAAAAGAGAAAGTACACAATACAATTTATTGTGCATGTTCTCCTGAGTACGCTGATACCCCATATGTGGTAAAAATCAATTGTTTGGGCGCACGGCAGAGCTCGGAAGGGAAGGAGCGCCATTTGAATTTTTGAACGCAAAATTAGCTGCACTCATTAGCAGACGCCATGTCGGGTTTGAAGACCCCCTGAGGTGCCTAACCAATGGAGCTCCCCCACAAGTGACCCCATTTTGGAAACTAGAGCCCTCAAATAATTTTTCTAGATGTTTGGTGAGCACTTTGAACCCCTGGGGGCTTCACATAAGTTTATAGCGTTGAGCCGTGAAAAGAAAAAAAATTTTTTTTACCACAAAACGGTTGCTTCAACTAGGTAGCTTTTTTTTTCACAAGGGTAACAGGAAAAAATGCACCATAAAATGTATTGTGCATTTTCTCCTGAGTACGCAGATACCTCATATGTGGTGGAAATCAAATGTTTGGACACACAGCAGTGCTCGGAAGGCAAGGAGCGCCATTTGAATTTTTGAGTGCAAAATTAGCTGCACCTGTTAGCGGACGCCATGTCGGGTTTGAAGACCCCCTGAGGTGCCTAAACAATGGAGCTCCCCCACAAGTGACCCCATTTTGGAAACTAGAGCCCTCAAATAATTGTTCTAGATGTTTGATGAGCACTTTGAACACCTGGGGGCTTCACAGAAGTTTATAGCGTTGAGCCGTGAAAAGAAAAAAAATTTTTTTTACAACAAAACGGTTGCTTCAACTAGGTAGCTTTTTTTTTCACAAGGGTAACAGGAAAAAATGCACCATAAAATGTATTGTGCATTTTCTCCTGAATACGCAGATACCTCATATGTGGTGGAAATCAAATCTTTGGACACACGGCAGTGCTCGGAAGGCAAGGAGCGCCATTTGAATTTTTGAGTGCAAAATTAGCTGCACCTGTTAGCGGACGCCATGTCGGGTTTGAAGACCCCCTGAGGTGCCTAAACAATGGAGCTCCCCCACAAGTGACCCCATTTTGGAAACTAGAGCCCTCAAATAATTGTTCTAGATGTTTGATGAGCACTTTGAACACCTGGGGGCTTCACAGAAGTTTATAGCGTTGAGCCGTGAAAAGAAAAAAAATTTTTTTTACAACAAAACGGTTGCTTCAACTAGGTAGCTTTTTTTTTCACAAGGGTAACAGGAAAAAATGCACCATAAAATGTATTGTGCATTTTCTCCTGAATACGCAGATACCTCATATGTGGTGGAAATCAAATCTTTGGACACACGGCAGTGCTCAGAAGGCAAGGAGCGCCATTTGAATTTTTGAATGCAAAATTAGCTGCACTCATTAGCGGACGCCATGTGGGGTATGAAGACCCCCTGAGGTGCCTAAACAATGGAGCTCCCCCACAAGTCACCCCATTTTGGAAACTAGAGCCCTCAAATAATTTTTCTAGATGTTTGGTGAGCACTTTGAACACTTGGGGGCTTCACAGAAGTTTATAGCGTTGAGCCGTGAAAAGAAAAAAAATTTTTTTTACCACAAAACGGTTGCTTCAACTAGGTAGCTTTTTTTTCACAAGGCTATCAGGAAAAAATGCACCATAAAATGTATTGTGCATTTTCTCCTGAGTACGCAGATACCTCATATGTGGTGGAAAGTAATTGTTTGGGCGCATGGCGGGGCTCAGAAGAGAAGGAGCGCCATTTGACAGCAAAATTGGTTGGAATCATTAGCGGACGCCATGTCACGTTTGGAGACCCCCTATGGTGCCTAAACAGTGGAGCTCCCCCACAAGTGACACCATTTTGGAAACTAGAGCCCTCAAATAATTTTTCTAGATGTTTGATGTGCACTTTGAACACCTGGGGGCTTCACAGAAGTTTATAGCGTTGAGCCGTGAAAAGAAAAATTTTTTTTTTTACCACAAAACAGTTGCTTCAACTAGGTAGCTTTTTTTTTCACAAGGGTAACAGGAAAAAATGCACCATAAAATGTATTGTGCAATTTCTCCTGAGTACGCAGATACCTCATATGTGGTGGAAAGTAATTGTTTGGGCGCATGGCGGGGCTCAGAAGAGAAGGAGCGCCATTTGACAGCAAAATTGGTTTGAATCATTAGCGGACGCCATGTCACGTTTGGAGACCCCCTATGGTGCCTAAACAGTGGAGCTCCCCCACAAGTGACACCATTTTGGAAACTAGAGCCCTCAAATAATTTTTCTAGATGTTTGATGTGCACTTTGAACACCTGGGGGCTTCACAGAAGTTTATAGCGTTGAGCCGTGAAAAGAAAAATTTTTTTTTTTACCACAAAACGGTTGCTTCAACTAGGTAGCTTTTTTTTTCACAAGGGTAACAGGAAAAAATGCACCATAAAATGTATTGTGCATTTTCTCCTGAGTACGCAGATACCTCATATGTGGTGGAAATAAATTGTTTGAGCGCATGGCGGGGCTCAGAAGAGAAGGAGCGCCATTTGACTTTTCAAACGCACAGACGCAGTGCACTGATCGGCCGCTGCAGGACGCACGGTCGGATGCGATAAAAAAAAGCGTCGGGGATACGTAAAAAAAAAAAAAGTCACGCCAAAAATTGACCATGGATGCCGATCCGTTATGTGCATCCCTGATCAGCGCTTGGTGGGACGCACGGACGGATGCGATACAAAAAGCGTCGCAAATATGGAAAAAAGTCACGCCAAAAATTGACCATGGATGCCGATCCGTTATGTGCATCCCTAATCAGCGCTTGGCGGGACGCACGGATGGATGTGATACAAAAAGCGTCGGGGATACGGAAAAAAAAAAGTCACGCCAAAAATTGAGCAGGGATGCCGATCCGTTATCTGCATCCCTGATCAGCGCTTGGCGGGACGCACAGACGGATGCGATACAAAAAGCGTCGGGGATACGGAAAAAAAAGTCACGCCAAAAATTGAGCAGGGATGCCGATCCGTTATCTGCATCCCTGTTCAGCGCTTGGCGGGACGCACGGACGGATGCGATACAAAAAGCGTCGGGGATACGGAAAAAAAAAAAAAAGTCACGCCAAAAATTGAGCAGGGATGCCGATCCGTTATCTGCATCCCTGATCAGCGCTTGGCGGGACGCACGGACAGATGAGGTGTAAAAATGGACAGGGGATACGGAAAAAAAAAAAAAAGTTATACTCACAGTACCCAGAGGACTAGCAGGAGGAACACTGACCAGAAGAGCTGCAGAGGAATAGATGGCAGAGAGATGGACAGCTTTACAGGAGCAGCAGGCAGATCAGCAGAATGCCCAGGAAGGACCCAGCGATGGACGCAGATGTGATCAGGCCGGTGAAGACAGGTAAGAGGACGTCGGGGGAGAGCAGAGGGGGAGAGGGGGGGGAGTGAGAGCAGAGAGGGGGGGGGGGGAAGCAGAGGGGGAGGGGGTAGAGCAGAGGGGGAGACCGGAGAGGGAGCTGCAGAACAGAGATAATGGGGGAGGCAGTCAGATCGCGGGGGGAGCAGATCGGGATGTCGGGGGTGGGAGGGGGGGTTGGGGGGAGCAGATCGCGGGGGGGGCACGGCAGGGGCTACCATGGCAGCGCGCAGGGGCACCACGGGAGCGCGCAGGGGCACCACGGGAGCGCGCACGGGCTGGCTGCAAAGTGAGCACAGTACTCACGTGCAGCAGCGGTGACAGCTAGGGCGGCGGCGGCGGCAGCAGCGGCGGTGGCGTGGTACCACAAGTACCAGCCACTGCACGCTGCAGACATGTTGGGGGAGGGCTCACAGGCCAGCACAGGCCTGGGGAGGGCGGCCACCGGCAGATCAGACCGCCCCACTGCACACTGATTGGAGCGATTGCGCGTCATAGCACGATCGCTCCAATCAGTGCTGCAGGGGCTGGGGGAGACATGTTTGAGGTCCACCTATGATATGCTGCAGCAGCTGCGGCATCTCATAGCTGGATCTCACAGGATCGCACTAATTCGGGCATTATTTTTGCCGAAATTAGTGCGATCGATGTGGTTGGCGGTTCAGATTTGAACAGCCAATCACATCGATCGTCGATAGGGGGTGGCGATGCCGCCCCCCCTAGGGTCAAGCAAAGGTCCCCTGCTGTAAGAAACAGCAGGGGACATCATTTGAAAGCCGTTGCTATGGCCACGGCAATCAAATGAAGTTTAGGCAGTAAAATTACGTCCCTGGTCGTTAAGTCACGTTAAAATAGGACGTAATTTTACTGCCCGCGGTCGTGAAGGGGTTAAACTAAGCAATTTTACTAGCAAACACTCAGTGTACCTAGTGGCATCCTATACGTGGCTATTGGACTTTGCTATAGTCCCACTAGTGCAAAGACATTTGCAGAGCACGTCTGCCTGCATTGCACACTACAACTTTTTTAAACTAAGCAATTTTACTAGCAAACACTCAGTGTACCTAGTGGCATCCTATACGTGGCTATTGGACTTTGCTATAGTCCCACTAGTGCCAAGACATTTGCAGAGCGCATCTGCCTGCGTTGCACACTCCAACTAATTATAACGAAGCCATTATACTAGCAAACACTCAGTGTACCTAGTGGCATCCTATACGTGGCTATTGGACCTTGCTATAGTCCCACTAGTGCAAAGACATTAGCAGAGCACATCTGCCTGCATTGCACACTCCAAGTTTTTTAAACTAAGCAATTTTACTAGCAAACACTCAGTGTACCTAGTGGCATCCTATACGTGGCTATTGGACTTTGCTATAGTCCCACTAGTGCAAAGACATTTGCAGAGCACGTCTGCCTGCATTGCACACTACAACTTTTTTAAACTAAGCAATTTTACTAGCAAACACTCAGTGTACCTAGTGGCATCCTATACGTGGCTATTGGACTTTGCTATAGTCCCACTAGTGCAAAGACATTTGCAGAGCACGTCTGCCTGCATTGCACACTACAACTTTTTTAAACTAATCAATTTTACTAGCAAACACTCAGTGTACCTAGTGGCATCCTAAACGTGGCTATTGGACTTTGCTATAGTCCCACTAGTGCAAAGACATTAGCAGAGCACATCTGCCTGCATTGCACACTCCAAGTTTTTTAAACTAAGCAATTTTACTAGCAAACACTCAGTGTACCTAGTGGCATCCTATACGTGGCTATTGGACTTTGCTATAGTCCCACTAGTGCAAAGACATTTGCAGAGCACGTCTGCCTGCATTGCACACTACAACTTTTTTAAACTAAGCAATTTTACTAGCAAACACTCAGTGTACCTAGTGGCATCCTATACGTGGCTATTGGACTTTGCTATAGTCCCACTAGTGCAAAGACATTTGCAGAGCACGTCTGCCTGCATTGCACACTACAACTTTTTTAAACTAAGCAATTTTACTAGCAAACACTCAGTGTACCTAGTGGCATCCTATACGTGGCTATTGGACTTTTGTCAATTCACAGTATTGGAACGTTATTTGCATGACATCTGCCTGCATTGCACACTCTAACTTTTTTAAACTCAGCCATTATACTAGCAAACACTCACTGTACCTAGTTGTATCCTAAACGTGGCTATTGTACTTTTGTCAATTCACAGTATTGGAACGTTATTTGCAGGACATCTGCCTGCATTGCACACTCAAACTTTTTTAAACTCAGCCATTATACTAGCAAACACTCACTGTACCTAGTTGTATCCTAAACGTGGCTATTGTACTTTTGTCAATTCACAGTATTGGAACGTTATTTGCAGGACATCTGCCTGCCTTGCACACTCAAACTTTTTTAAACTCAGCCATTATACTAGCAAACACTCACTGTACCTAGTTGTATCCTAAACGTGGCTATTGTACTTTTGTCAATTCACAGTATTGGAACGTTATTTGCAGGACATCTGCCTGCATTGCACACTCAAACTTTTTTAAACTCAGCCATTATACTAGCAAACACTCACTGTACCTAGTTGTATCCTAAACGTGGCTATTGTACTTTTGTCAATTCACAGTATTGGAACGTTATTTGCAGGACATCTGCCTGCCTTGCACACTCAAACTTTTTTAAACTCAGCCATTATACTAGCAAACACTCACTGTACCTAGTTGTATCCTAAACGTGGCTATTGTACTTTTGTCAATTCACAGTATTGGAACGTTATTTGCAGGACATCTGCCTGCATTGCACATTCAAACTTTTTTAAACTCAGCCATTATACTAGCAAACACTCACTGTACCTAGTTGTATCCTAAACGTGGCTATTGTACTTTTGTCAATTTACAGTATTGGAACGTTATTTGCAGGACATCTGCCTGCATTGCACACTCAAACTTTTTTAAACTCAGCCATTATACTAGCAAACACTCACTGTACCTAGTTGTATCCTAAACGTGGCTATTGTACTTTTGTCAATTCACAGTATTGGAACGTTATTTGCAGGACATCTGCCTGCCTTGCACACTCAAACTTTTTTAAACTCAGCCATTATACTAGCAAACACTCACTGTACCTAGTTGTATCCTAAACGTGGCTATTGTACTTTTGTCAATTCACAGTATTGGAACGTTATTTGCAGGACATCTGCCTGCATTGCACATTCAAACTTTTTTAAACTCAGCCATTATACTAGCAAACACTCACTGTACCTAGTTGTATCCTAAACGTGGCTATTGTACTTTTGTCAATTCACAGTATTGGAACGTTATTTGCAGCACGTCTGCCTGCATTGCACACTCAAACTTTTTTAAACTCAGCCATTATACTAGCAAACACTCACTGTACCTAGTTGTATCCTAAACGTGGCTATTGTACTTTTGTCAATTCACAGTATTGGAACGTTATTTGCAGGACGTCTGCCTGCATTGCACACTCAAACTTTTTTAAACTCAGCCATTATACTAGCAAACACTCACTGTACCTAGTTGTATCCTAAACGTGGCTATTGTACTTTTGTCAATTCACAGTATTGGAACGTTATTTGCAGGACGTCTGCCTGCATTGCACACTCAAACTTTTTTAAACTCAGCCATTATACTAGCAAACACTCACTGTACCTAGTTGTATCCTAAACGTGGCTATTGTACTTTTGTCAATTCACAGTATTGGAACGTTATTAGCAGCACGTCTGCCTGCATTGCACACTCAAACTTTTTTAAACTCAGCCATTATACTAGCAAACACTCACTGTACCTAGTTGTATCCTAAACGTGGCTATTGTACTTTTGTCAATTCACAGTATTGGAACGTTATTTGCAGGACATCTGCCTGCCTTGCACACTCAAACTTTTTTAAACTCAGCCATTATACTAGCAAACACTCACTGTACCTAGTTGTATCCTAAACGTGGCTATTGTACTTTTGTCAATTCACAGTATTGGAACGTTATTTGCAGCACGTCTGCCTGCATTGCACACTCAAACTTTTTTAAACTCAGCCATTATACTAGCAAACACTCACTGTACCTAGTTGTATCGTAAACGTGGCTATTGTACTTTTGTCAATTCACAGTATTGGAACGTTATTTGCAGCACGTCTGCCTGCATTGCACACTCAAACTTTTTTAAACTCAGCCATTATACTAGCAAACACTCACTGTACCTAGTTGTATCCTAAACGTGGCTATTGTACTTTTGTCTATTCACACTACTGCAAATCTATGTGCAGCACCTCTGCATGACAACCTCGTGCTCTGTTTTTAATAAGCTATAATGATAGCACAAAATACTGCCATTTTGTGGCATCATAGAACTGGCTGTTGTATTCCATTAGTGCCCCACTGGTGACAAGCTATTTCTAGCACCTCTACATCACACCCTCATGCACATTTTGCTACGCTAATGTTATAGCAAACTCATGGAATTCATTGCTGCATTTCATAATTCGGAGGGATAGAAAGTCAGGCTTCCTTTAGCTTTTCCTTCTGTTCATAGACAGCATCTCCAAGACAAATTTCCCCTCCACGTCTAAGTGTGGAGAGGCAGCTAGTGCGCATGCGTGTGCCGATGTACCCCAGCTGCAGCATAATTACAGTGTTTCGCCTAGTGAGTATGCTCAGCCTGACTGTGCCATTCCTGACGCTAAGTTTTCATTTCGGGATACAGCGCATGCTCCCACACTAAGTGTGAAAAGCCTCTTTGCACAGGTGCTTGCATTCCGTGCCGGGTATAAGTCCTGTTTTGGGCATAGACACCATGCTAAAGCTGATAGTCTTTTTTCAGAGACTGTATTTCATGCTACTGAGCATGCTCAGGCACTTCCTGCATCAGAGACTAGGTCCGGTAATGAACTCTTTGGCCCTGGCCCTGATGTGGGGGTCCCATATAGACCACAGGGCATCAGGTGTCCTCCCAAATGGCTTGCAGAGGCCCACACCTATGACTTGTCACCGCATTATTGATGCTCAGACGATGACTGGTGAGGTGTTTGGGTCATGGCAGCCATGAGGTCATCATTGAAGTTGCGTTTCCAAATAGGACGCTAGTTATGCCACTCATGACGTGTCACTCTACTTTTGTCTCCAGGAGGTGCATTGTGGTTCACCCTGGTTTGGGGCGGACCCAGGTTATAAAAGGGGCTGGAGCCAACAAGGAGGTGCGCAGTCTTCTATTATGCTCCGAAAGAGCACACCTCCATGTGTTGAACCCATTGCGGCTTTAGGCCAGAGGTAGGCAGGGATCGGGTGGTGGATGCAGGCCACCACCACAGTTGGTAACGCAGAACGGTTAAGACCAGCTCCTGTCCTAACAGTCCTGCTTGTGCAGCCCAGTGGCATTAACAGGCCTGCTGCTGCTGATGCGCCTGCTGTCCACAGGTGTGGCCCCTACGCACACGGTCAGCGTACTCAATGGCCCCTGTGTTGTTAACAGGGAGTTCCTGGGCTGGGTGGGCATGTGGACCCTGTGACGCTAACAGGGCTCACAGTCTCCAGATCCGAATGGCGTCTAACTCGGTTCAGGCTACTATTAGTTTCATAGCCACACAGCTCTGTATCCTCCACCAAACCTTCAAGTTGCCAACCTCTCCTTTTCCAACTGGGAGCACGGTGGACACTGACTGCTGATGGGGATATATACCTTTCTCTTTCTTTTCTTATTAATTTTCGTTATATAGCGGTCACAGATTATATACCACTTTATCCAAATCTGCCAGTCCCACTGTAACAGATGTTGTTTCTTCAGCAAATGTTACAGTTGCTTAACCACCAAATCCACGGACCAAAACTTTTTTCCCCTTTCCAACACACCTGTTCCCCTTTCCAACAGCATCTGTCCTTTTTCAACTCATTTTGGGATATGACCAAAAGTGCAACTGTGCAGGGACACCATACTCAACGCCATCTCAGCACAGCAGCCATCCCTCGGTCCCTCCGATGTGGACAAGTAAAAGACCATTTCCTCCTATCCATGACAAAGCGTTGAGATTCACTCTGTGCAGCACTGGTGTTTAGTGGACAAGTAGATCTAAGATTGCGTACCACATTCTGCAGATACTCCTGTATACGTGCGTCTATTTCTATGGCAGGAATTAGTTCGCCAAATTTTGTCTTGTACCGGGGATCTAACAGTGTGGCAACCCAGTATTCAGGATTAGTTCAAATTCATACAATCCGAGGGTCATGTAGGTAGTGCAGCAAGAAGGCGCTCATGTGTCTTGTGCATCCAGGAGGACCAAGTCCTTGGTGTGTTGGTGGCAGAGAGGTGAGAATCGTGCATCCTTCCTCTGCCCTCTCCCCCCAACCTCGCACAACCGAAATGTGAGCAAGCTCTCACTCATCTGCTGAGTCTTCCATGCCCATCGCCAGTTCGTCCTCCATTTCTTCATGGGCTCCTGCACTTTCATCAACACTTTTTGCTGATACTATGCGCCCTTGTTAATCCCTCTCCCTCACCATGACTGCCGCATAGGTGCCGCTGACCATCTGGACCTCGTAGATCTTGTTATCCCTTCCGCATATGACTCCTCCTGTACTTCCTCCCCTTCCTCTTGTCCCAACACCTGACTCCGAATAATAATTACAGTGTGCTCCATCATGTAGATGACCAGAATTGTCACGCTGAGAATGACATTGCCAGTGCTAAACATCTTCGTCGACATTTCAAAACTGTGTAGCAGGGTGCATAGGTCCTTGATCTGACACCACTCCAGCAGCGTGATCTGCACCACCTCTGGATCAAGTTATCCCAGGCTATATGTCTTACCGTATTTCAGCAGGGCTCTGCGGTGCTGCCACACACGCTGCAACATGTGCAGATTCCAATTCCTGCGTGTCGAAACATCGCATTTACGGCGTTTAACTGCCAGACCCTAAGACTTCCGGAGTGATGAAAGTTGTTGAGCTGCTGTGTGCGCACGATGGAAGTGAGCACATAGCGAGCGTGCCCACTGCACAAGGCCATGTAGGCCGTGATGGTGTTTTAAAAATTGCTGGCGAATTCGGTTCAACACGTGAGCCCTAAAAGGCACGTGTGTCACATTGCCCTGAGGATGGCCCGCAGCCAGGTTTGCATCATTGCCGCACACGGCTGTTAAGTCACCAACGGAGTCCGCTCCGTTAATTTGTACTCCGGTCGCCAGGTGACAACGTGTTCCTTTCATGAATAGTGCTGATGATGGGAGAGTAGTCGATGCCAGCGGCGCAGGTGGACGCAGGTTATGCTCACCCACTGGGCTGCATTACCTTGACAGATGCAGAATCTCTGGCTGAATGTAGCTGGTGGGTATCTCACAGATGAAATACCATCATTCAGCTACAACCAATGGGAAGACACCACACCCTTTTTTATGCCCATCCTGTCTGCAGACCACTGCCAGACATAGCTATGAACCTCTGGTTAATTTTACCCCCAGTTCAGTTTTATGATTTTGTGTGCTTGTTACCTGACTACTTTTCCTGCTTGCTGTTTATGTACCTTGTTGGCCGATACGCATTTCACCTCTGCTTGTTTTCTGATTCTTTCCTGGCCGTCCCATTCTGTTCCTGTTCCTCAATTAATGTTTTGACCCTGCCTGACTACTATTCTCTGTAATAGCGGTGTGACTCACATTTCCCATACATTTCAAAGTAAAACTTTGACCGCCTGATGGCATTGAGCTCTGCTGCCAGCATAGTAAGGAGGTGTGTGGTAGTCCTTGTGCGCAGTTGCAAGGAAGGGTGGCCTGACCACACAGGGTTTGCGCCAAGGTAGGGGACCCACACGAGGTTGAAGAGGCAGAAGCAGTGTATTAACTTCTACATACAGAACAAGGATTGAAACAACTCGTGGGGACGGCAAGACTTGTACAGCAGACCCTTCTCCATCTCTCACCATAGTTTGCCAGTGCCCAGTCAGTGACATGTAATGACCCTGTCTATGCTTACTGGTCCAAGTATCTGTGTTGAAATGCACCCTGTCGCACACAGATTTTCTCAAGGAAGTGGTGATGTTGTGTGCGACATGCTGGTGTAGCGCGGGCATGCTTTTCTTGGAGAAGCAGTGGTGATTGGGCATCTGGTACTGGGGCACAGCGACAGACATAAGGTCTGTAAAATCCTGTGAGTCCACTACGCGTAAAGGCAGCATTTCGGTAGCCAACAGCTTACAGAGGGATAGAGTCAACCACTTAGCTTTGTCATGGGTCGCAGTAAGTGGCCTTTTATTTGACCACATCTGAGGGACAGAGATCTGGCTGCTGTCTGTAGACGGTGTTGAGTAGGGTGTCCCTGGAAAAATGCAGGTGGGTGAGAAAAGTGCAGGCGGAGACATGATGTTGCCTTCATCTTGCCTTCAGATCTGTTCATCTTGTATCATTTTTAAAAAACACAGCAAGCAAGGGTTACTCCAAGCGGAGTCTACCTTTTTTCCCCAAATTGGGCACACAGACACCCCATCAGTGGCAGGACTTGTGCCCTAGTTGCAAACAGGATGTTTTGATTTGCATCAAGCACATTCCAAATCCACAAGCATTTACTCTCCCCAGGATGACACAGGGGTAGTAAATTCCTTCTGGATCCATGACTTGTTCATTTTGATGAACGTCAGTCTGTCCACATTGTCACTGGACAGACGCGTGCGCTTATCTGTCAGCACACACCCAGCAGCACTGAAGACACGTTCAGAGACAACGCTGGCAGCTGGACACGACAAAATCTTCAAGGCGTAACTGGAGAGCTCTTGACATTTTTCTAGATGTGAAGCACAAAAGGAGCAAGGCTCCATTTGCAAAGTCATTGCATCGATGTTCATTTGGAGATACTCCTGTATCATCCTCTCCATCCGTTGACTATGTGACACACTTGATGTCTCTGGTGGCCTTGCAAAGGAGGGTCTAAAAAAATTATGAAAAGATTCCATAAAATTGCTGTTACCAGCACCAGATACGGTCCTACTGGTACGGGTAGACTGTTGAAGATGACGAGGCCGTCCCATGTTTGTCAAGTTACAACTGGGAGAATCACTCCCTTCACCTGCACGGTTGTTTGGTGGAAAAGCCGAGCTAAGATCGAGTAACAGCTTCTGCTGATACTCCTGCATACGTGCGTCCCTTTCTATGGGTGGAATTATGTCACAAAATTTGGACTTGTCCCGGGGATCTAATAGTGTGGCAAGCCAGTAGTCATCATCACTTCTAATTTTGACAATACGAGGGTCATGTTGGAGGTAGTGCAACAAGAAGGCACTCATGTGTCTTGCGCAGCCATGCGGACCAAGTCCACGCTGTGTTTGTGGCATAGAGGTGCTAACCGTTCTTTCTTCCTCTGTCATCTCCCCCCAACCTCTTTCAACTTAAATTTGACCAAGGTCCCCCTCATCAGCTGAGTCTTCCATGTCCATGGACAGTTCGTCCTCCATATCTTCATGTCCTCCTGCACCTTCCTCAACATCTCGCCTGCTACCATGCGCCCTTGTTGATCCCTGTCCCCCATGGTCCCATGCCTGCCGCGTTGGTGATGATGAACGTCTGGACCTTGGTGATGTTGTTGTGTCTTGCGCATATGAATCCTCCTGTAGTTCCTCCCCTTCCTGTTGTCCCACCCCCTGACTCCGAATAGTGTTTAGCGTGTGCTCCAGCATGTAAATGACTGTAATCGTCATGCTGATAATGGCATTGTCAGCGCTAAACATATTCGTCGCCATGTCGAAACTGTGCAGAAGGGTGCATAGGTCCGTGATCTGAGATCACTCCATCAGGGTGATCTGCCCCACCTCTGCATCTCGTTGGCCCAGGCTATACGTCATGACGTATTGCACCAGGGCTCTGCGGTGCTGCCACAGTCGCTGTAACATGTGGAGAGTTGAATTCCAGCGTGTCGCCACATCGCATTTCAGGCGATGAACCGGCAGGCCGAAAGACTTCTGGAGCGATGCAAGTCGCTCAGCTGCGGCGCTTGAACGGCGGAAGTGAGCACTGCAGACAGTTTCCGTGCCCTGGTCAGAAGGCCATCTAGGCCGGGATAGTGTGTTAAAAATTGCTGGACAACAAGGTTCAACACGTGAGCCATACAAGGCACGTGTGTCACCTTGCCCAGGCGAAGGGCCGCACCCAGGTTTGCAGCATTGTCGCACACGGCCTTACCAGGCTGCAGGTTGAGTGGAGACAACCATTTATTAAACTCGGACCGCAGAGCTGACCACAACTCCTCAGCTGTGTGACTCTTATTCCCAAGACATGTCAAGCTAAAGACCGCCTGATGCCGTTGCGCTCTGCTGCCAGCATAGTAATGAGGGGTGCATGATTCCTTCTGCGCAGTGAGAACGCTGGTGGCCTGACCAGGCAGGCTTGGGGCGGAGGTGGAGGACCCAGATGAGGTGGAGGATGCAGAAGCAGTGGCGGAACTTGGACAGACAGAGGATTGACACACAAGTCGTGGGGACGGCAAGACTTGTGCAGCAGACCCTTCACCATCTATCACCATAGTTACCCAGTGCCCAGTCAGCGACATGTAACGTCCCTGTCCATGCTTACTGGTCCAAGTATCGGTGCTGAAATTCACCCGTTCACACACAGAGTTTCTCAAGGAAGCGGTGATATTGTGTGCGACATGCTGGTGTAGCGCGGGCACACCTTTCTTAGAGAAGTAGTGGCGACTAGGCATCTGGTACTGGGGCACAGCGACAGATATAAGGTCTCTAAAATCCTGTGTGTCCACTAGGCGGAAAGGCAGCATTTCTGTAGCCAACAGCTTACAGAGGGATAGAGTCAACCTCTTCGCTTTGTCATGGGTCGAAGGAAGTGGCCTTTTATTTGACCACATCTGAGGGACAGAGATCTGGCTGCTGTGTGTAGACGGTGTTGAGTAGGGTGTCCCTGGAAAAATGCAGCTTTGGGAGGAAAGTGCAGGCGGAGACATGATGTTGCCTTCATCCAAAGTTGGTGCTATCGATGTCTGAGAGAGCTGTACACACTCACTTGTTTCCCCTTCCAAACCAACTGACGACCTACCAAGCAAACTGCCTGTTGCGGTTACAGTGGTGGAAGTTGTGGGTGGAAAAACAGGTGTGACAGCTGTCCCCACAGTCCTAGAAGATGACGAGCGCGCGGATGCCCTGGAAGGGGCAGGCGGTGGATGGTTGGCTCCACTAGGCCGCATTGCAGCACGGTGAGCTTCCCACCAGGCCATATGATATTTATTCATGTGACGATTCATGGAAGAAGTTGTCAAACTGCTGAGGTTTTGACCTCTACTAAGATAACCATGGCAAATGTTACAGATCACATAATTTGGCCGATCTTTTTTTATGTCAAAAAAGGACCAGGCTAGGCAAGGCTTAGAGGCCATGCGACCTGTTGATCCACCCCGAATAATGCTCAGAGGCAGAGTGGTGGCTGAGGATGCAGTTGTAGACGTGCTACCAGTGCTCCGACTGTGTCCAGGAAGGCGCCAGGTTACTTCGACGTCGGTTGCATCCTCCTCCACCGCCTCTATTGACCTCCTCGAGTGTCTGACTGTGGGTTGACAGTAGGTGGGATCTAGAACTTCATCATCAATTGTTGTGTTTGCACTCCCCTCCCCCTCAGACCGAGTTTCTTCTTGCCCTGACCGAATATTTAAGTTGTCATCCCAATCGGGTATCTGCGTCTCATCTTCATCAGTATGTTCCTCATTGCCTATAACCACAGTTGTTGGAAAGGCAGCATTTTGGTAGCCAACAGTTTGCATTTTATGAAAGTCAACCTCCAAGCCATGTCATGCCCTTCTAAAAGCATGTATAACACAGCGAGGGGACTCCAACCACAGTCTCCCTCGTTGCCACTCACTGGGCCACACACACCCCACTTGACTGGCATCGGTTGAGCCCCCTTTTGAAAAAGAAAAAGATGCTTTGCATGAAGCACTCTCAAAAATACGCGTGCCTTTCCCGTCCCCTGGCTGACCCCGGGGAAGAAAAGTCCTCTGAGAGCCATGACTTGTTCATCTTGGTTCTTTTAGAAACACAGCGAGGGGACTCCAACCACAGTCTCCCTCGTTGCCACTCACTGGGCCACACACACCCCACTTGACTGGCATCGGTTGAGCCCCCTTTTGAAAAAGAAAAAGATGCTTTGCATGAAGCACTCTCAAAAATACGCGTGCCTTTCCCGTCCCCTGGCTGACCCCGGGGAAGAAAAGCCCTCTGAGAGCCATGACTTGTTCATCTTGGTTCTTTTAGAAACACAGCGAGGGGACTCCAACCACAGTCTCCCTCGTTGCCACTCACTGGGCCACACACACCCCACTTGACTGGCATCGGTTGAGCCCCCTTTTGAAAAAGAAAAAGATGCTTTGCATGAAGCACTCTCAAAAATACGCGTGCCTTTCCCGTCCCCTGGCTGACCCCGGGGAAGAAAAGTCCTCTGAGAGCCATGACTTGTTCATCTTGGTTCTTTTAGAAACACAGCGAGGGGACTCCAACCACAGTCTCCCTCGTTGCCACTCACTGGGCCACACACACCCCACTTGACTGGCATCGGTTGAGCCCCCTTTTGAAAAAGAAAAAGATGCTTTGCATGAAGCACTCTCAAAAATACGCGTGCCTTTCCCGTCCCCTGGCTGACCCCGGGGAAGAAAAGTCCTCTGAGAGCCATGACTTGTTCATCTTGGTTCTTTTAGAAACACAGCGAGGGGACTCCAACCACAGTCTCCCTCGTTGCCACTCACTGGGCCACACACACCCCACTTGACTGGCATCGGTTGAGCCCCCTTTTGAAAAAGAAAAAGATGCTTTGCATGAAGCACTCTCAAAAATACGCGTGCCTTTCCCGTCCCCTGGCTGACCCCGGGGAAGAAAAGTCCTCTGAGAGCCATGACTTGTTCATCTTGGTTCTTTTAGAAACACAGCGAGGGGACTCCAACCACAGTCTCCCTCGTTGCCACTCACTGGGCCACACACACCCCACTTGACTGGCATCGGTTGAGCCCCCTTTTGAAAAAGAAAAAGATGCTTTGCATGAAGCACTCTCAAAAATACGCGTGCCTTTCCCGTCCCCTGGCTGACCCCGGGGAAGAAAAGTCCTCTGAGAGCCATGACTTGTTCATCTTGGTTCTTTTAGAAACACAGCGAGGGGACTCCAACCACAGTCTCCCTCGTTGCCACTCACTGGGCCACACACACCCCACTTGACTGGCATCGGTTGAGCCCCCTTTTGAAAAAGAAAAAGATGCTTTGCATGAAGCACTCTCAAAAATACGCGTGCCTTTCCCGTCCCCTGGCTGACCCCGGGGAAGAAAAGTCCTCTGAGAGCCATGACTTGTTCATCTTGGTTCTTTTAGAAACACAGCGAGGGGACTCCAACCACAGTCTCCCTCGTTGCCACTCACTGGGCCACACACACCCCACTTGACTGGCATCGGTTGAGCCCCCTTTTGAAAAAGAAAAAGATGCTTTGCATGAAGCACTCTCAAAAATACGCGTGCCTTTCCCGTCCCCTGGCTGACCCCGGGGAAGAAAAGTCCTCTGAGAGCCATGACTTGTTCATCTTGGTTCTTTTAGAAACACAGCGAGGGGACTCCAACCACAGTCTCCCTCGTTGCCACTCACTGGGCCACACACACCCCACTTGACTGGCATCGGTTGAGCCCCCTTTTGAAAAAGAAAAAGATGCTTTGCATGAAGCACTCTCAAAAATACGCGTGCCTTTCCCGTCCCCTGGCTGACCCCGGGGAAGAAAAGTCCTCTGAGAGCCATGACTAGTTCATCTTGGTTCTTTTAGAAACACAGCGAGGGGACTCCAACCACCGTCTCCCTCGTTGCCACTCACTGGGCCACACACACCCCACTTGACTGGCATCGGTTGAGCCCCCTTTTGAAAAAGAAAAAGATGCTTTGCATGAAGCACTCTCAAAAATACGCGTGCCTTTCCCGTCCCCTGGCTGACCCCGGGGAAGAAAAGTCCTCTGAGAGCCATGACTTGTTCATCTTGGTTCTTTTAGAAACACAGCGAGGGGACTCCAACCACAGTCTCCCTCGTTGCCACTCACTGGGCCACACACACCCCACTTGACTGGCATCGGTTGAGCCCCCTTTTGAAAAAGAAAAAGATGCTTTGCATGAAGCACTCTCAAAAATACGCGTGCCTTTCCCGTCCCCTGGCTGACCCCGGGGAAGAAAAGTCCTCTGAGAGCCATGACTTGTTCATCTTGGTTCTTTTAGAAACACAGCGAGGGGACTCCAACCACAGTCTCCCTCGTTGCCACTCACTGGGCCACACACACCCCACTTGACTGGCATCGGTTGAGCCCCCTTTTGAAAAAGAAAAAGATGCTTTGCATGAAGCACTCTCAAAAATACGCGTGCCTTTCCCGTCCCCTGGCTGACCCCGGGGAAGAAAAGTCCTCTGAGAGCCATGACTTGTTCATCTTGGTTCTTTTAGAAACACAGCGAGGGGACTCCAACCACAGTCTCCCTCGTTGCCACTCACTGGGCCACACACACCCCACTTGACTGGCATCGGTTGAGCCCCCTTTTGAAAAAGAAAAAGATGCTTTGCATGAAGCACTCTCAAAAATACGCGTGCCTTTCCCGTCCCCTGGCTGACCCCGGGGAAGAAAAGTCCTCTGAGAGCCATGTCCACATTGTCAGTGGACAGACACGTGTGCTTATCTGCCAGCAGACCCACAGCAGCACTGAAGACAGGTTCCGAGAGAACGCTGGCTGCAGGACACGACAAGATCCCCAAGACGTACGTGGCGAGCTCAGGCAATTTATCAAGATTGGAAGCCAAGAATGAGCAGGGCTCAAGTTGCACAATAATGGCATGTTTCCTTGCATATACTCATATATCTGTGTGTCCTCCTCTTTTTCCTTGTCCAGCTCTTTTGTTTTCGCATGAGTATATGTCCTTGTCACTTTCCCATGTGTTGTGAGTTGTTTGTGACCTTTTGGACACCTTTGAGGGTGTTTTCTAGGTGTTTTTCTGTGTTTGTGATTGCCTGCCATTGTTTCCTATGCAGTTCGAGTTCGGTTCGTCGAACGTTCGACGAACCGAACTCGAACGGGAGGTCCGTTCGGCGAACCAACCTCGAGCCGAACCGCGACCGGTTCGCTCATCTCTACTCTTAGCCCACATACAGCCAGCCAAAAACAGTACATTTCCAGGGGAGGTTGGCTTAAACACACTACATTCCAAATGTTGTTTTTAGCTCCATTGAGAGCCTGCAGTCAGCTCGCATTGGGCTGAGCACAGAGTGCATCCGAACACCAAAATGCTCAATCAAGTGTTAAGCATACATACAGCACCCCAACTCTGAACTCGGACATTGATTTTTTTTAAAATGTCCATGTTGGGTAAGAACCCCGAATTTTACAGTTTGGGTTTGCTCATTTCTAACCACATTACATTGTATAAAACCAACATTTTAATACATTTACCATTACCTAAATCTGTCTCTGCTCTGTTTCATCTGACCATCTCCCTCAGCAGTAGCAGAGCTAAGATAGTCACATGCAGCAGAGCTGAGATGATCAGATGTAGCAGAGCAGAATGGTCAAATGTAGCAGAGCAGAGATGTCAGAGATACTATATCTGTCTCGGCTCTGCTACATTTGACCATCTTACTCAGATTTAGCAGAGCTGAGACAGTTAAATTTAGTAAAACAGAGACCGTCAGATGTAAGAAAGAGTGAGAGTTAGAAAACAAGCCCGGGAGTTCTTCAGCTCTTTAGCTGAGCCAAGAGTTTCTGTATTCAGCTGGGGAAAATCCTGGCTTCAGTGCCACAGTACCAATCATTGAAAGAAGCTGCATCACTGTAACCTGAGCACTAGAGCACCACTTGACACTCGGCACTGCTCGTTACTCAGTCGAGTACCCTAATGCTCAATCTAGTAAAATGCAATGCTGAGCACGTTCACTCATCACTAATTTTATTTAGAAGTAGTGATGAGCGAGCATGAAAATGCTCAGGTGCCCGCTACTCGAATTGAACAAATCAGACTGCTGGAGTACTCATCTTCAGCAACGAGTATAATGGACGTCAATGGAAAACTAGAGCATTTTTCCAGTAGACCCTCCCAGGCGGTCTGTTTGAAACAAAATTGCTGAGATGGATGGAAAAAGTGATCAAATTGAATGGGAACAGCATGGGAAAAACATCTGGATGCATCTCTGAATCCCAGGTTGCTGCTGGCAACAATGTTGTTAGAGTATTACACTATTTTTTATGGACTGACAATAAAACATACCATACAGAAGATAACATGAATTTTACTGACTGGAAAGAAGTGTTAGGAAACATTCCATCTTGTATAATGACTTGTATATCAGGCAAATGAAAAAAAGGAAAAACCGCCTCATCCACCCGATAGGCTATGTTCACATGCAGCGTTTTTGCATCTTCTCATTGCTTTCAATGGTGAAAAAAAAAACACTGCAAAAAAAACTGCAAGACCCCTGAAATAATTAACATGCTCCTGCATTCAAAAATGCCTCAGTCTTCCATTTCAGTCAGGAGTAAAGGAATTGTGTCCATGAGACTTCTATATATTTTTTTACATTTGTAAGGCGTGGGACTTTTATACTGGTGAAGCCTTTGCACAATGCCAGGACTATCAATAATTGAAAGGAGGGATTGCAATATACCCTGCAATCCACATAAAGAATGGCCTCAAAAAATATTTTTTTCCCCAATTGATTGGAGTGGGACTCTAAAGGCCCTGTCACACACAGAGATAAATCTGCAGCAGATCTGTGGTTGCAGTGAAATTGTGGATAATCAATGCCAGGTTTATGGCTGTGTACAAATGGAACAATATGTCCATGATTTCACTGCAACCACAGATCTGCCAAAGATTTATCTCTGTGTGTGACGGGGCCTTTAGATTGGTGTTATGGTCAGGAGGCCGCTGACATTCCCGTAGATAGCCCATTTAAGGGCAAACTCCTTCCTTTATCCAGGGATAGAGGCAGCTCAAGAACTATAAACTAATAACCCAAGAGTCCAGGAGGAAAAAAAACAAGTAAACCCAAAAAATAGAGCACAGGAGTGGTTGGAAACTAACTGGCAGCAACCCCCTGACTATATATACACATAACTAGAAATAGCGGTGGATCGTGTCTACTCTACCTAGATGCTTCGTCACCACCTAAGAAACTAGCTAACCTCAAAGATGAAGAAAGGAATCCTAACTTGCCTCAGAGCTTCCCCAAAGGAATAGTTAAAGTCCCCAATATATATTGACAATGATATAAAAAGCAAAAAATACACAGTTGGTTAAGAATAGATTTGAGCAAAGAGAGGCCCTGCTAATTAAGACACCAAAGGATAGGATAGATCACTGGGTGCAGCCAGCAAAAACCCTAATATATGCCAACTTTGGATGATCACAATTCCCTTAGGAAGACACGATCCTCCACCTAGTATATCAGGGAACTCTTGTGCAAGGCACCTGGCAGGATTAGCATCCAAAGAGGTTGTCACAAAAAAATGACTTAGTAGCAACTACCATAGGCAGAACAATATTCAATGTTCAACAGGACTGTGTTGGGGTTCTTCTCCCATATCACACAATCAACAGAGCAAGAGATGAGTGAGCAATCCAAAGCATATTTATTCCATGCAGTCCAGAATGTCCATCATATAATCCACCACACAGAGGGTAAAATATTCCAATAATGGCATAAATGTCCCGGAGATGAGTGACAATTCTCCAGCAGTCCTTTTCCAGGCAAATCGGGTGTCTCAGTCTCTCTGGGGTGTCAGCCTCAAAGGATCAATCTTCGTCCTTCTCTTTTCTCCTGCTAAGCCAGACTGACAAATCCCCCAGGTATAGCAGAGAGTTTACAGTAGGTGGAACCCAGGCCCCTTCACCCAGACTTAGGGACAGGAACACTACAGGAGGTAATTACCTACAGACAATACAATGTACACACAAGCAATACAAATAATATACAGTGAACGAAGCGTAAAATACGAACCTACACAGCATGATACACAGTACACCATATCCCACCATCACAAGGACTAATAGTGAGCAGTCCATTGAAGTGCTATATTAATTACAACAAAAGTAAATCTGCAAAAAAAATGGAAAAGAGCCTTCACTGGAACACAATGGAACATAAATGCATATCTGAGCTAAAAAATGCAGAACCATGTTCAGGCAGAGAGAAAAAATTTCTACTATGTGTTTTTTCTCTGAGAATGAACAGCTTCCATAGTATTTCAAAACTAATTGAAATAGAATGAAATAAACATTGCACACAAGAGAAAAATGCGTGAAAACCATTCAGTCACAGGAAAAAATACAGAATACTTTTACCAGGCTCCAAAAAGCAAGATCAAGATGAGTAGGAAAAAAGACAAAAATTGCATCCAAAAAAGCCGACAGGACTGCAGCTTTCCAAGGGAAAAAAAAACAAGCTGGAGCACACTGAAGAAGTATCCAGCAGATCACAGGCACATGGGTGACATGACAAGAAGACCAGGAGTTCAAGACATATGCACTGGAGCAATATTGACACAGGGCACGATAATCACCGGCATCAGTTTGAGGCAGAATTCATTACTTTATACACAAGTGCTGGACATGATTGGCCCACTGGGATTAGAGCCAGGCCCTACACCTGTCTAAATGACAAGCAAAGAACCTGACACACTTCCAGCACTAGCCACTAGAGGGAGCTTAAAAGCATCCTCAGGAAGAATCTTAACCTCTTCACAACCAGCAGCAGTCAAGCCGACAGAAACACCATTCACAACAGACTGGTAAAGTGTACACACTATGTACAAGGGCTTTAAAAAAATAGAATGAAGCACTTCAATACACTGTGAATCACACGTAGAATAGGGTCTCAGAAAACATTTACATTTAAAAGGTGTGGGACTTCTGTGGCCAACAACAAGGTGTCCCAGATTCAAGACCACTTCTTAGGATACAACAAGCACAACAAGGACCTTCAGGAATCCGACTTTGATTTTGCTCCTGCTAAGGTGGGCGGCAGTTATTCCTGTGCCAGCTCAGGGCATCAGGCAGCCTCAAGGCTTCAAATAGATTAAAGCAGGGGTTTCCCCCCAAATTATTTTTATCTCCTTGGAGAAATTTGCCAAGGAACATTCATGAACAATGTTCGGGAAAATTCTCTATCTCATCCTGGGTAAAGAACATCACAAGTTCTTTGTCCATTTATTCACATAAGAGGTGCCAATGAGTCTCTCCCATTGTAGGAATGAATTTTTATTTTATTTTATACGCTGAGTTAAGGAAAATCTGAAGCTCGCAGGCCGCAGTCAGTGCTCTCGCCCTACTTAAGTTGATTCCGTGGGTTTTTAGTGTCGTCGGGGCATAATAATTAATGTGTGCATTCACCTGTCAACTGAAAATGCTGATCTGTTCTCAAAATGAACAAAGCATGGATTAGTCTCAGCTTCCCAACCTCCGCGGATCACAGCAGCAAAACATAAAGCCAATTCAAATGTTCTTTTTTTTTCTGGTGTATTCCCATGCACCCTTTCCCACCCCAAAAAGTGTATACTGTTCATGGTTTCTAGTGATGGGTGGACCCAGACTGTAAAAGTCCGGATCTGCATGGTTTCAAATTCTGGATCATGATCCGGATCCAGCACTCGGGAAATAAAAAAATAAAGGAAAAATAAAGAAAATAAGAATGAAGCTAGCGCTTCATACTTACCGAGTTTCCAACGCGGCTGTAACGGTTCCTGTGGCTGCTCATTCACTTCTGGGGCCGCTCATTGTTGCTCATCTATATGCAATGCTTTCCCCACACACTGGCGTCCTGGTGTCTATGATTGGTTCCAGTCAGAAGCGCCCCCAACCTGTGTGACAGCATCTGACTGCAACCAATCACAGATGCTGTCTGGTCACTATCATGATAATAAATAAAAAATTTGGAGTAGGCTCCCCCATATTATTATAGCACAGATAAAGCATATGGCTACAGGGTGCAGCCCCCAGCCGTGCGCTTATCCTGGCTGTGTATCAAAATAAGAGGAACCGCATGCGGCTTTTTAAAAAAATTATTTAAGTAAATACTTAAAAAAAACAGCATGTGGTTCTCCACAATTTTGATACCCAGCTATGATAAAACTACCCCATTACTAGCCTGTAAGTGAAAAGAAATAAACACCCCAAAAATTCTTTAATTGAAATAAATGACAAAAAAATCCACCCTCCTTCGCCCCTTTATTAACCCCAAAACACCCCTCCAGGTCTGACATAATCTACATGAGGTGCCATGATGATTCCAGCTCTGCTACATGTGAATTCACACCGAGTGACCATAGAACACGACTCCCCACTGAGGTTTGTTAAAAAAACAAAATATAGTCTGTCACCATTTACCACTCTGCTCAGGCATCAGAAAGCGAATTATTTTGTACGGCTGTGCAGTTTATCAAGTGGCTTATCATATCTTCAGAGATCAGCGGGTCTCAATGGAGGACAGCAGGGTGCCGGTCTAGCAGACTGCAAGGCAGAATTTGAATCCATCTCCAGACTCACTGGATATTTGGATTATACAGATCATAATAGAATGAATTCTCGTCCCTTAGAAAATATAACATTAGTATACATGTACTTTCTGAGTAATTAGAAGCTTTTTAGTACTGCGATTCACAGCAAACCAAATTTTATAGGGAACATTTCAGAAGGGAAAATTTCAAACGATCCTCTCAATTCTAGCAAACAGCAATATCGATTTTCCTTTGAAATCAATAGGAATAGTATTCATAGAGTATTTGTAGCATTTTTTTAGATGATTTTGGAGCAAATCCACTTCAAAATCCGTGATAAAATCATCAAAACTAGAAATACAAACATTGCATTACGTAGGGAAGATTTGGGCATAATACAGTTAGCAGAGAGTGAGAATTAGAACATGACAATTTGGTTAGGATCTATTGCCAAATATTAGGCCTATGTTGGCTTTAAAATAGGCCTAATATTAGGCCTTATAACATAGGCCTAATAACATAGGCCTAATAACAATAGGCCTAATAAAATAGGCCTAATAACATAGGCCTAATGCATGATGGCATTGGACTATGGGATACTGGTTTTTATTATGACCAAGGGCCACATCTGACTGGAGATTACATGGATTTCCTCCCACATTTAAAACAAATCGATATGTAATAATGGTAAAAGATTGATAATAAGCTTTGTATGATATTGTAATTTACACGTTTCACATAGAGAGATTAGATTTTAAGGCCCATTTGGGGCAGATGGATGTGAGCCCTATATAACATTGTGGGATATGTAAGACATATAGAACAATGGAATAGATATAAGGAACTGAACAGATTTAGCTCTCAGATCACGAAGAAAGGGGATTTCTCTTTATCCACATATTTCTGCATACTACTAAAGTAAGAGGCAGTATCTGTATAATCATTTTTATTATAACCAATACAAGTTTTTCCAGGGCAACCATAGATAATTTTCATAAGATCTGATGATTTACTTGCTAAATGACAAGGCAAAATTTGCTGTAATGTATGTTGTACATGGCATTAGTCACAAACATTTCCTTATCATGCAGATAACAATAATAATTCTAACATCTTTGATGTGCCATATGGTAATAAATAGTATGGAATACCAATTAGCATGATTGCTGATAGCCTCCAGCACTGAAGACTTTAATATTTTTAGATCAGCTCCTCCTGAAACTAATGTCACAGCATGGAGGTTGTTTTGGCCTGTAACGGAGACCTAAAATACAGCTATTAAACCATTATGTCCCCAAAATCATTGAGAAGGCTCTAGTTGTTTAGGATCAAAAATCTTTTGTCATTTTCGTAGAAACTCCTGGAATTTTTTCAGGCTCATTGTCTAAAAGAAAAATCATGAAGAAATAAGTGCAAAATATTATTTCACATAAAGCACCACTCCAGTATTTTTTTTTTTATTCACCGCTGGAGTAATGCTTTTAATTAAACCCCCTGCCCCCGATCTTTTATTCGCCCTCCAGCGTTTTCACCCTCATCAGTGCCTCTCCGGTCCCATCTTTTGACCACAACGTCTAATGCCTGCTTTACACGAGTCGATCTATCGTGCGATAGCACGAGCTGTCGTACCCGCCCCCATCGTTTTTGCGTCACGGGCAAATCGCTGCCCGTGGCGCACAAACTCATTTAACCCCCGTCACACGCACTTACCTTCTGGACGACCTCGCTGTGGGCGACGAACGTCCACTCAATGAAGTGGGAGGGATGTTCGGCGTCACAGCAACGTCACACGGCAGCCGGCCAATAGAAGCGGAGGGGCGGAGATGAGAGGGATGTAAACATCTCGCCCACCTCCTTCCTTCCACATAGCCGGCGGGTGCCGCGGGACACAGGTAAGCTGTGTTCATCGTTCCCATGGTGTCACACGGAGCAACGTGTGCTGCCACGGAAACGATGAACAACCGGCGCCATTAAAAATAAACAATATTTTGAAAGTAAAACAGTACATGACTCACAATTTGTGAGCGATACTGCGTCGCTTGGAGGTGTCACACGAGACATCGTGAACCATGTGCGTCACGAAAACCGTGACCCCGATGATGCATCGCACGATAGCTCGTCTCGTGTAAAGCACCCTTTACTGGCTAGAAATCAGAAGTTACATCACAAGGGCTCAATGCATCTCTTCTCATGATCTTGCACTGAAGAGTGACCTCTGGGGCTCCATGAAACACTGGAGAAATCTGGCAGGTCAAAAATTACCGGATACCGACGGGAGTGGCATTGATGAAAATTAAAAACTCTGAAGGTTGAGATTAAGACCGGGGAGCAAGGAGCTTAGATTAAAAGCACCACTCCATCTGTGAAATAAAAAAAAAAAAAAAAAAAAAGCTGATGTGGTGCTTTAGAGGGACCCTCTTTATAATCATAACCACTATTTACCAGCAGATATAGTTCTGCAGATGATCACTCACTAACACAATGTCTGACAACCCAATCTTCAATGTGTCTGCGCAGAGAAGGTTATCAATCATGTATTGACAAAAACTCCATGCAATGCTTACCTGTGAGGACATGCCATGGCAGGGGTATAAAATGGCTTTGTTGTCATCTTCAGAGCCTTGATCCAAACAATAACCTGTTGCTTTACTGTTCCGAAGCTGAAATAACAAGAGTCATAGATTACATTAGTGTAATATGAGAAAAAATAACTACACATGATATCACAATCATTTTATACTTTCATATTGATATTTTTCTGCATAGTGTTACACATTTGCTACACAATATCTCCTTCAAGACTTCTTGCCGCCTTCTGCTGTTACGGAATTGCTATGCACCAACAGAATGAACACCATCTTATGGTAGCCTATTTTGTTACCTCTAAGTGGTCTTGTAAAATGTGATCTAAGGTAGTAACGTAGTAAAATATAGACATAATTATTTAATTCTTGTACATGCAAATATCACCGATGAGGGTAGTGATTGGCTGCAATGGCAGGATCACTAATGGGTGGGATATTATCACTCTCAGCACTGGAATAGAAGGAAAGGGCTATATGCATCTTTACACAACTTTTGTTTCCTATTTAAATAATTAAGCAACTTTCTAAATAGTTTTTATTAAAGGGAACCTGTCACCAGATTTTGGCCTTCTAAACTAAAACTAGCACCATATGCAGTTCCTGTGCTGCATTCCATGAAGGTGCACATTATTCCTTGACCCCCCCCCCCCGTAGAACCCAAGAATACCTTTATGAAATCTCCTGCCCTGTATGTAAATTGTCCAGTCCATTCCAGTGGGTGTCCTAATCTGTGCTTCCTGTCCATCCTTTTGCTATCTTCCTGTGCTGATAGATGTGGATGATGCCTCGGACACCATCCATGTAGGCGGGCAAAATGTCCATATTCCCAGCTCATGCAGGAGCACTTCGCTCTGCCCTGTTATGGGCAGACCCGAAGAAATAGGTGGGCCTGAGCAAAACAGTGAGTTCTCTGTGCAGGATTAAGAAGTTGCCCGGCGATGTGGATGAACTGGGTGACGTCATCCACAATGCCAGGCAAAAACCACCTGAGAGTGGGATCCCTTGTGTCCTGGGACTCACCATGGTGGGAGAAAAGTTGATCCGAGTGCGGATTATGTTGTCCAGACTCTTGGCTAATGAGAGTGGATGATTTGGTAGACAGGGTGGTGATGGTTAACATACTGAAAGCATTATCTGCCATCTAACTGACCACCTGTTTGCACTGTTCTGGCTTCAAGAGTGGTGTTCTGTGCCCCTGCAAAGTAGGACAGGAAGCTAAGTCTTGTGGATGAGCATGTTGGTTGTTCTTCCGCAGCAGACACAGTTTCACCTGGCCTCTGCATGCAGCACGTCCGCTTCCCTGTCCCTCACTGCATGCCTTACACATTTTAAATGAGATAAATACTATATATGCCTGAAAACGTTCTGCCATTATGAGTGAAAAGAAAATATGTAGCCCTGAAAAGGACTTTTGTTTTAAAGGAGTTATCCGACATAAACTCCAAAAAAATGTTTAATCTAATCTGTGCTGTATTGTCATATAAACCACCACTACATTACTTTTTTGGTTTTCTAACTTTTGTTCCTCTTGAATTATCACTTTATTCTCTGCAGCTCTTTGTTTACCTGCAGCTCAAGCTAACATGACATTTTCCTGTGCCAAACCTCACAGTCAGAGCTGGCACCGCCCGGCCTCACTGTCCAGCCCCGTCCTCTGCACACTCATTGGCTGTCAGTCTCATCGCTCCACCAAAGATGGTCACATCACTATATTATATGTGCGGTGGATGTGGGTTGATTGTGCTGTCACAAATTAGATATCACTGCTCTGTATTTCCAATCATTGGTAGTACAGAGCAGTGATCCTCACATCCATTGCACATATAATATAGTAATATGCCCATCCCTGTCCCCATACTATAGTAATATGCCTCATCCTTGTGCCCATCCTTGTCCCCATACTATCGTAATGTCCCCCTTCCTTGTGCCTATCCTGTAGTATGTGCTTGTGCTCCTCTTCTTGTAATAATGCTCTCTCCTGTAGAATTGCCCCCTAGTCTGCCATTCTTCACAAACAAAAAAAAAACAAAAACAAATCTTTCTCACCTCTCCTCATTCCCTCGGTGCCCTGTTTCCTGCCTCTTGCGGCCGCAGCCTATGCAGGGGGCTGTGCAGTCAGCGGTCTATATCAGATGCAGTTTCCCGGGTGCTCTGCAGAGCCGAGCTCTGTATACGTTACTGCAATGATCCGCTGCTGGCCTCTGATTGGCCGGCGGCTGATCATAGCTGTATACAGCGCTCCCATCTGCAGAGCGCCCGGGAATCAGTCATCTGAAATACAGCACTGACTGACCCCAGCACAAGCAGCATTCAGCAAGGGGGCCACTGCCTGTGCGCTGCCAGAAGCATCAGGGGCTGCATGCAGCGTACAAGCAGTGAGACCCCTGCACTATGGAAGTGGGGAGGGTGCAGGGAGAGTGCAGGGAGGGGGGCGAGGACTCCGATGCCATGTACCTGCCCAGCAGGGCAGCTACATGATGTCGGCTGGGATGCCCATCGACAAGGCAGCATAAGTGCATGCCCAGTCGTCGTGACATCACAGGAAGCTGCAAAATCACGGCAGGAGCGGTAACATTACCACTCTGAGCCGGGGAGAGGGGCTGACAGCAACGCAGGTAGGTAATCACTATTTACTTACCTGCCCCAATGTAGCCCAATAGTGTAATGACAAAAAAAATTCAAATTAAGCTGAATAACTCCTTTAATGGTGCAGCAACTGTATACAAGTACTGAAATTCTAATTAAACATTGCCTATATGCCTGCTCTAAAGTCAGCTCTCCCTCCTACAACAACTCTCCCTGAACTGCTTCCAGAGGATAGGGGGCCAAGCATCATGTCACTAGGTCTTATATAAGATCTGATGATGCAATGCAGCCAGCTAATCACAGTAATGCCAGTATTCAACATGGCTACGGCATTTTCAGGTATGGCAAGCAATCCCCACATTTTGATTCGCTGTCTAAAAGCCGCAACACATGCGGTTTGGTCACTCAGACATGGTCCTTGTGCACCCACAATGCTCATTTGAGTAATAAGCGTACCAGAGCACAACGATGTTTGATCGAGTATCGAGCAGTGGTGAGCACGCATGCTCATCGCTATTGATAATCATAGAGGTGCCCAGCTCTTTACATGAGAAACTTCTGATAACTGTACAGTAACAAGTTGTTGGGTGAGCATCAAAAAATCAGGACAAGATTGCATTCAGTGACAACAAGCTGTGATAAAAGTTTAATAGAAAAGTGAAAACAAGGAAAATCACCTTAAAGAAATCATGTTTCAGTTTTGTACTGTACTGAATTCATCTTCTTGAAGGGTGTAATAATGAGTGCAATGACTTAAGGTACCGTCACACTAAGCGACGCTCCAGCGATCCCACCAGCAACCTGATCTGGCAGGGATCACTGGAGCGTCGCTACACGGGTTGCTGGTGAGCTGTCACACAGGCAGATCTCACCAGCAACCAGTGACCAGCCCCCAGTCAGCAGCGATGCGTGGAAGCAATGCTGCGCTTGGTAACTAAGGTAAATATCGGGTAACCAACCCGATATTTACCTTGGTTACCAGCGCACACCACTTAGCGCTGGCTCCCTGCACTCCTAGCCAGAGTACACATCGGGTTAATTACCCGATGTGTAGTCTGGCTATGTGTGCAGGGAGCCGGGAGCCGGCACTGATAACCTGAGAGCGGCGGACGCTGGTAATGAAGGTAAATATCGGGTAACCAAGGAAAGGGCTTCTTGGTTACCCGATATTTACATTGGTTACCAGCGTCCGCAGAAGCCGGCTCCCTGCTCACTGCACATTTAGTTGTTGCTCTGTCGCTGTCACACACAGCGATGTGTGCTTCACTGCGGGAGAGCAACAACTAAAAAATGGTCCAGGACATTCAGCAACAACTAACGACCTCACAGCAGGGGCCAGGTTGTTGCTGGATGTCACACACAGCAACATCGCTAGCAAGTCGTGCCTCAGCAGCGATGTTCCTAGCGATGTTGCTTAGTGAGACGTGGTCTGCTTTGCAGTATAATTATGTTTTTTTCAGTTAGTAGAAAACTGTGAATTGGTTTCATTATATTGTTTGGAAAAAAACACAAAAAAGATGCACATTTGTGTACATTTAAATGCATACAGAGTTTCTTTGATCAATGCCCTTTACATCTGCTCATAATCACAAGCTTCCTCTCCATCTGCAAGTGAAAATCCTCCCTGTGCTAAGAGATTTTAGCAAGTTGGTTACACTGTTCTGCTGCAATAATATGAATTGATAGTTAAATAGTGTGATTTTGGGCTCCTCCTTAGCTCTTACCCTGGCATCAAAGAGATATTTCATTGTCGGCATTCTTGTTGATGACCATCTATGCTGTCAGACTAATGATTGGTTCATATAATTGTAATGTCTCCCGGCTGTTCGAGGACGTATTGGATTTGTCTCATGACCTTGTTTTTATACATGATAGTAGTCATTTTATTGCTCTTGTCAGCATGGACAGTGGTATATATTTTCAAAGATAGGTATTTTGGTGTTTTGAAGGTTTGTTGCCTTACATTTCATTCTAGGATATTACAGAGATAGATTTTGTATCATATTTTTGCCAACATTTTGTGCTTTGAATGTTATGATTTAATATTTATGGTTCTCAAAAGAAAATTATGAAGTAAGAAAGCATATTGCGAGTGTAAAAGTGGTGGTCTATGGTTGTCGCATCCCTACCCCAGAAGACACCACCTGCGTTATTGTTGTGTAACGTGAACAATGTCCTGTGTCATTTGTAAATATTGTGTTACGTGAATTGTATTTAGATCTAGAGTGTGATGTGTTAGTAATGATATGTAAAGTAGAAGGCATAATGTATAGTAAGTAGTGATGAGCGAGTACTAAAAAGCTCGGGTGCTCGAAGCTCGGGCCGAGCCTCCCAAGATACTCGTGTACTCGGGCCGAGCAACGAGCCCAATGTTATCCTATGGGAGACCCGAGTATTTTTGTGAAATGACCCCCCGGCAGCATGGAGAAACCCTAAAAATGTCACAAAAGTCTCAGAAGAGTGCTCAAATGACATGGCAACAGCATGGGGAAGACCCCTTGAAGCATTTATCACTGAAAAGTCACAGCTGTGAACAATTTTGTCCGCGTTTTACGCCATTTTTACGGACTCACCAGAAAACCTTCCAAAATGACCCCAAAATGATTTTTCATGGCGGAAATGTTAAGGGCACATACCCAATAGTGAGATAGAGCTGGTGTATGTTACTTTTTGAGATTAATACATGAAAGATTTTACGTGAAAACATTGTGTGGCACTCCGATGTCCCTGAGAAGAGACGTACATGAAGGCCTCTTGAGTCTAATGTGCCCATTTTGAGGAAGTGAGTCTTTGTAGTATTTTCCTTTGCCAGGGCAGTCCAAAATTGTGAGGTTCACCAATGCCCCTGCATACAGACGTGCATGAGGGCCTGTAAACCTGAAGTGCCCATTGGAAGGAAGTGGGTCTATTGTAGTATAGCCCTTAGGCAGGGCAGCCAAAAATTGGGAGGCTCCACGTTGTCCCTGGGTAGAGACGTGCATGAGGGCCTTTAAACCTGAAGTGCCCATTGTAAGGAAGTGGGTCTATTTCAGTATAGCCCTTTGCCAGGGCAGCCAAAAATTGGGAGGCTCCACATTGTCCCTGGATAGAGACGTGCATGATGGCCTTTAAACCTGAAGTGCCCATTGTAAGGAAGTGGGTCTATTTCAGTATAGCCCTTTGCCAGGGCAGCCAAAAATTGGGAGGCTCCACATTGTCCCTGGATAGAGACGTGCATGATGGCCTTTAAACCTGAAGTGCCCATTGTAAGGAAGTGGGTCTATTTCAGTATAGCCCTTTGCCAGGGCAGCCAAAAATTGGGAGGCTCCACATTGTCCCTGGATAGAGACGTGCATGATGGCCTGTAAACCTGAAGTGCCCATTGTAAGGAAGTGGGTCTATTTCAGTATAGCCCTTTGCTAGGGCAGCCAAAAATTGGGAGGCTCCACATCGTCCCTGGATAGAGACGTGCATGATGGCCTTTAAACCTGAAGTGCCCATTGTAAGGAAGTGGGTCTATTTCAGTATAGCCCTTTGCCAGGGCAGCCAAAAATTGGGAGGCTCCACATTGTCCCTGGATAGAGACGTGCATGATGGCCTTTAAACCTGAAGTGCCCATTGTAAGGAAGTGGGTCTATTTCAGTATAGCCCTTTGCCAGGGCAGCCAAAAATTGGGAGGCTCCACATTGTCCCTGGATAGAGACGTGCATGATGGCCTGTAAACCTGAAGTGCCCATTGTAAGGAAGTGGGTCTATTTCAGTATAGCCCTTTGCCAGGGCAGCCAAAAATTGGGAGGCTCCACATTGTCCCTGGATAGAGACGTGCATGATGGCCTGTAAACCTGAAGTGCCCATTGTAAGGAAGTGGGTCTATTTCAGTATAGCCCTTTGCCAGGGCAGCCAAAAATTGGGAGGCTCCACATTGTCCCTGGATAGAGACGTGCATGATGGCCTTTAAACCTGAAGTGCCCATTGTAAGGAAGTGGGTCTATTTCAGTATAGCCCTTTGCCAGGGCAGCCAAAAATTGGGAGGCTCCACATTGTCCCTGGGTAGAGACGTGCATGAGGGCCTCAAAACATTAAGTGTCCATTTTAAGGAAGTGGGTGTATTATAGTATAGCCCTTAGGCAGGGCAGCCAAAAATTGGGAGGCTCCACGTTGTCCCTGGGTAGAGACGTGCATGAGGGCCTCAAAACATTAAGTGTCCATTTTAAGGAAGTGGGTGTATTATAGTATAGCCCTTAGGCAGGGCAGCCAAAAATTGGGAGGCTCCACGTTGTCCCTGGGTAGAAACGTGCATGAGGGCCTCAAAACATTGTTCCCATTGCAAAGGAGCGGGTCTCCTGTCGTTGTAATGTCCATTCTGCAAAGAATGGGCGAAAAAATTTACCACTGGGGGTATACCTGAAACAAAGGCCTAAGTATTGCAATTTGTAACGGTCATCATCATGGTGGCGCATGAGGAGAAGGAGGAGGAGTCCAGCGATTATCCAAAGTCCAGAAGTGTGTACCCATGGGTGAGTGGAGGTACATGGCAAACTTTAAATTCCGCTCTCATTTGCTGGTGGTGTGGTGAAGTCTGGCCCAATCCAACCCTTGTTCATCTTGATCAGAGTCAGCCTGTCAGCATTTTCAGTTGACAGGCGGGTGCGTTTATCTGTAATGATTCCACCTGCGGCACTAAAAACACGCTCTGACAAAACGCTAGCAGCAGGGCAGGCCAGGACTTCCAAGGCGTAGAGAGCCAATTCATGCCACGTGTCCAGCTTGGATACCCAATAATTGTAAGGCACAGAGGAATGTCGGAGTACTGTTGTTCGATCTGCAAGGTACTCCTTCAGCATCTGGGCAAACTTAGGATTTCTTGTGGCACTACCCCGCACCTCAGGGGCTGTGGTACGTGAGGGGCTGAGAAAACTGTCCCACATCTTAAAGACTGTTCCCCTACCTCTGGCGGATTGGACTTGTGCCTCTCTCGGCTGTACGCCTCGGTTGTCCACTGATTCATGACCTATGCCGCTAGCGTTTTGTGAGGGGAATGCTTTGCCTACTTCCGTGAGTATGGCCTTCCGAAACTGCTGCATTTTGGTTGACCTCTCCTCCACGGGAATAAGAGACAAAAAGTTCTCCTTGTAGCGTGGGTCTAACAGTGTTACCAACCAGTAATGATTGTCGGCCAAGATGTTCTTAACGCGAGGGTCACGAGACAGGCAGCTTACCAAAAAGTCAGCCATGTGCGCCAGACTCTTAACAGCCAGGACTTCAGTAGCCTGACCAACAAGATGACTGAACATGCTGTCCTCCTCCTCCTCCTCCTCCTCCTCCTCATCTACCCTGTCCTCTGGCCAGCCACGCTGAACCGAGGATATGACTGGTGTGCATGTCATATCCTCAATTTGGCCGGAGAGTTGCTCCATGTCTTCATCCTCCTCCTCGTCATAGTCCTCCACTGCACGTTGTGATGAGACGAGGCTGGGCTGTGTGTTATCACCCACACCCACTACTGTTTCTTGCTGCAACTGATCGCGCTCCGCCTGCAATACATCATGTTTGTTTTTCAGCAGAGACCGTTTTAGAAGGCAGAGTAGCGGTATGGTGACGCTAATAATGGCGTCATCACCACTCACCATCTTGGTGGAGTCCTCAAAGTTTTGGAGGATGGTACATAGGTCTGACATCCATCTCCACTCCTCAGGTGTTATGTGTGGAGTTTGACCCATTTCCCGACGGCTTAGGTGATGCAGGTACTCAACAACTGCCCTCTTCTGCTCACATATCCTGACCAACATGTGCAGAGTTGAATTCCAACGCGTGGGGACATCACACACCAGTCTGTGAGCCGGAAGATGCAAACGGCGCTGAAAGCCGGCAAGGCCGGCTGAAGCAGTAGGTGACTTTCGAAAATGTGCAGACAGGCGGCGAACTTTTACCAGTAGATCAGACAGCTCTGGGTATGACTTTATAAACCGCTGAACCACGAGGTTGAGCACATGGGCCACGCATGGAACATGTGTCAGCTGGCCTCGCCTCAAAGCCGCCACCAGGTTCCGGCCATTGTCACACACGACCTTTCCTGGCTTTAGGTTCAGAGGTGTGAGCCAGTGATCTGCCTGCTGTTTCAGAGCTGTCCACAGCTCTTCTGCATTGTGGGGTTTGTCACCTATGCAGATTAGCTTCAGCACAGCCTGTTGCCGCTTCGCCGAGGCAGTGCTGCAGTGCTTCCAGCTTGTGACTGGTGTGGAGGGCACAGTGGATGAGGATGCGCAGGAGGAGGAGGAGGCTGAAGAGCATGACATTCCGGAGCTGTAGAGTGTGGGTGAAACACTGACTGAGGTAGGGCCTGCAAACCTTGGTGTGGGAAGGACGTGTTCCGTCCCTCGCTCAGACTGGGTCCCAGCTTCCACAATATTAACCCAGTGTGCCGTCAACGAGATGTAGCGGCCTTGCCCACAAGCACTTGTCCACGTGTCTGTGGTTAGGTGGACCTTGGGTGAAACAGCGTTGTTCAGGGCATGTGTGATGTTTTGTGACACGTGGTTATGCAACGCGGGGACGGCACACCGGGAGAAATAGTGGCGGCTGGGGACCGAGTAACGTGGGACAGCTGCCGCCATCAGGTCACGGAATGCTTCAGTCTCCACCAGCCTAAAAGGCAACATTTCCAGCGCAAGCAGTCGCGAAATGTTAGCATTTAGAACTGTGGCATGTGGGGTGTTGGCAGTGTATTTGCGCCTGCGTTCAAAGGTTTGCTGAATGGATAACTGAACGCTGCGCTGGGACAAGGACGTGCTTGATGATGGTGTTCTTTCTGCGTAGGCAACTGCAGGTGCAGGAGTGGAGGAGGCTTGTTCGCAGGCAGCATGGACAGAGGATTGGCTCGCATGCACAACCAGCGAAGACGTAGCAGTGACATCAGCAAGCACTGCTCCTCGACTCTGTTGTACTTCCCACAAAGTCGGGTGCTTGGCTGACATGTGCCTGATCATGCTGGTGGTGGTCAGGCTGCTAGTTTTGGTACCCCTGCTGATGCTGGCATGGCAGGTGTTGCAAATGGCCTTTTTTGAATCATCTGGATCCAACTTAAAAAACTGCCAGACTCGGGAAGACCTAACATTTGTACAGGCACCTTGTGTCGTCGTGTTGTTCCGGGGAACGGTTGCCTGACTTCTGCCTGGGGCCACCACCCTGCTTCTTACTGCCTGTTGTGATGCTACGCCTCCCTCCCCCTGTGCACTGCTGTCCTCGCTCTGCATATCCTCCTGCCAGGTTGGGTCAGTTACTGGATCATCCACCACGTCGTCTTCCTCTTCCGCACCCTGCTCCTCCTCCTGACTTGCTGACAATTGTGTCTCATCATCGTCCACCACTTGTTGAGACACGTTGCCAACTTCGTGAGAACGTGGCTGCTCAAATATTTGGCCATCTGTACAGACGATCTCCTCATGACCCACTTCAATATGAGCTGGCGAGAGGCCAGAATGTGTGAATGGAAACGTGAACAGCTCTTCCGAGTGTCCAAGTGTGGGATCATTAATGTCCGAGGAGGACGTGTACTCAGCCTGGTGGTAGGAAGGAGGATCAGGTTCAGAAATGTGCGGTGCAGTATCACGGCTACTGACACTTGACCGTGTGGAAGACAGAGTGTTTGTGGTGGTGCCAATCTGACTGGAAGCATTATCTGCTATCCAACTAACAACCTGTTGACACTGGTCTTGGTTCAAGAGCGGTGTACTGCTGCGGTCCCCAAGAATTTGGGACAGGACGTGCGAGCGACTAGATGTGGCCCTTTGTTGTGGCGAAATTAGAGCTTGCCCACGACCTCGGCCTCTGCCTGCACCACCATCACGTCCACTTCCTTGTTCCTTGCCAATGCCCTTGCGCATTTTGCAATGCTGTGCACTGCTGACGTGTATATTCACTACTTGTGCGTTATATCAAAGTGTGTGGAAATTGCACACAAGTGCACCTGTACGCTGCCACCAACAGGCACACACGTGCGGTTTTAAAAACCAAGCACGGACGCAATAATAACCTAACAGGTTTTTTTGGGAAGCGACAATTACAGACAAGTCAGACACTATCTGGACTGTTTTACACTGTGTACACCAGCCCCAGATATGATGAAGGCTGGTATACGGTCACCACTACCCTGCCTGCCTGCCTGCCTGTATACTGGTACAATAGTCCTGACAAGGACTCTTTTGGTCACTAGCCTGTATTCAGACCTGGCTATACCCTGCCTGTATATAGCAACAATAGTCCTGAGAAGGACTCTGCTACTGTACTCCGACCTGGCTATACCCTGCCTGCCTGTATACAACTAGAATAGTCCTGAGAAGGACTTTTGGTCACACTGTTTGCAGCCCTGCAACTGAAAAAGCTATAAAGGGCCGCAAAGCTTTCCCTGAATCAGCGACACTCTCCCTACACTGACTGTCTGAATAGCTGTGAGCAGAGCACAGCGCGCCGGCCGATATAAAGGCTCGGTCACGCTGTGCAGGCCGGCCAATCACTGCAATTCCACAACTAACAGGGCTGTGGCATTGCAGTGGTCTGCCAGCCAATCCCTGCATGAGGGCTGGCTCTCAAAAGAGCGCCAACATGCAGAAATGAAGACCACGAGTACAGCACGAGTATCGCGAGATTACTCGGTCCCCGCCGAGCAGCCCGAGTACAGCGATACTCGTGCGAGTACCGAGTAGTGACAAGCATGCTCGCTCATCACTAATAGTAAGTATTGTATGTGGTAATGTATTGCATAGCACTTCTGTAGGAAGTAGTCAGACTGAAGGGTCAGCAATAGTTAAGCGTTGGTACTAGCCCACTGTGGGAGGGGTCAAGTGAAAGATAAAATCATTCTGGACGCATCAGTGAAAACGTAGTGAGTTAAAGTGACGGATGTACAGTCAGTCAGTCATGAAGGTGGGTGGTTTCCGCAACAAAAGAGATGAGACGAAAGGTGTGATAGCATGAACTCTAAGTGTTGACAGAGATACGGAGTGTGGTCAGCATTGAAACAAGAGATCAATGCTCGAATCTAGTGGCCCCTGATAATTGCAACCCAAGCACAGGACTCTTGTGGCCAGGTCTCTTAACCATCAAAGTACCGGGTTAACCTTAATCGGCGTGTTAGTAAGGAACCAAGTGGGAACTTGAACTGTGTCTGATAACGCTGTACCCAACTGTTACAATCTGAAAAATATGTACCCGCTATCTGTAATGTAATGTTGCTGCCACGAATGAGCCATTGAATAAATTGTTTTTGAAAAGAACTGTTGGTCTTCTAGTTGAGTACAAGTTGTCATCTGATCCTGGCTAGCCGACAACAATGGCAGTATGCAGCCTACAAGAGTACACTGCCCACATGACACAAGTCCACACACCCAGTTAGGACCATGTCTTTCATGTAGCATGTCGGGGCCTTCAGAGTCAATCCCCCACCCATGACTACTGCCCCTCGCTATTCTACATAGGTTTCAATATGAACCATGACAAACAAAAATCATAGGATTTTTTTAGTTTGAGGTCTGTGCATTGCTTTTGAACTAATTTCTCTGATTGAATTTCATAAAATATTAAATTTTTATTGTTTGCACAATTCACACTCTTTTCTCTAATGAGAATATTTATTGAGCTGAATATGGTGTTCCACCAGCCTATTTTTTTTTAATATTTTGTAACTCTATAAATTTGTCGTTTCCTTTTATTTGTGTTTTGTGCAATTCTTGTTTGTTTTTTTTAGGACTAGCTTTTTATCTTCAGAATCCGAAATGAAAAGCTTTTATTTCTTGGGAGACTACATATATTTAAAAATAGATTTTTCTTGAGATCCCATCCATCTGTGAATTAGATTTGCCCTAAAACTAAAAGTACTGTTTCAAAGGCACTACATTTTTCGGACTATAAGACACACTGCACCATACGAAACACCTAGGTTTTAGAGGAAGAAAATAAGAAAAACTATTTTGAAGCAAAAATTATGGCCATGATGCACTGTTATTTAGGGGAGGATCTGCTGCTGACACTGATGGGGTAATGTATCCCAATTCTGTACTAATGTCCCCCATGCTGGGCCCCTCCTGGTATATATGTCTCTCATCCTGGTATATATGTAACCAATCTTGCTATATATGTGACCCATCCTGCATATTTTTGCTAGGAGATGTAGATTTGATGCAGAAATGTCTGCAAGCAGATACTCAATGTGGGGACATCACCTAATCTGGTAATCCGGAATTGAGTTCAATTACTTCACCTGAGGTGAGGCCAGTAAGTTCAATGAGTTTACGCCAGGTCAGTTCACCTGAGGTCACAGCTGGGGTACCATGGCATTGAGTTCAATGGCTTCAACTGGGGTCAGATCTGGGATTCCCATGGTACCAACTGTGACCACCAGTGAACCCGCTTCTGAATTGCTGGACTGCTGCATTGCAGGACACGGCAGAAGAGCAGTCCGGCAATTCAGCAGTCTGGTCATTGGAGTTCCCACTCAGTGCTGGATTGCCGGACTGCTGTATGGCCGTGTCCACCAATCCAGTAGTCCAGCAATTCAGAAGCGGGTTCACTGGTGGTCACAGTTGGTACCATGGGAACCCCAACTCTGAACCCAGTTGAAGCCATTGAACTCAATGCCATGGTACCCCAGCTGTGACCTCAGGTGAACTGACCTGGCGTAAACTCATTGAACTCACTGGCCGCACCTCAGGTGAAGTCATTGAACTCAATTCCGGATTACCAGATTAGGTGATGTGCCCACATTGAGTATCTGCTTGCAGACATTTCTGCATCAAATCTACATCTCCTAGCAAAAATATGCAGCAATCTGATCTGTGCTGCCGCAGGAACGACGAACAACATCATACCTGCAGCAGCAACAATAATTGGGAATAGGGGGGCATGTTACCGATTGGCGATTTTGAACATTTTTGCGACGATTTAAAATCGCTCATAGGTGTCACACGCAATGACATCGCTAACGCAGCCGGATGTGCATCACAAATTCCGTTACCCCAGCGACATCGCTTTAGCGATGTCGTAGCGTGCAAAGCGGCCTTTAGTGCAACAAATTGGCAGCAACAACACTATGGGAGACCTGCCCTGAATCCCCAACGTAGGCTCAGAGCGTTCTAGACCCTGCTCCTCCTCTTCAGCACACCGACAGGTTTTTGGGTCCTGTTAATTCTGGTAGAGGGCACAACAGGTGCAAATTATTTACACAGCAAAGTCCTGGCCATACCAAGTCCGAAGGCCCAGCTGTCCATTTCAAAACTTATCAGATCCTTAAACTTTTACTTACCATTATGTGGGGAGGGGGATTCCGAATGACAGTCTACCACCTGTCAGCAGTATCCCCCCATGAGTCCTTCCCGGGCCTCAGGTAATCCATGGGAAGGATAGTCTGAGTCCCCTGATCCCGGAACTCACCCTTTCACCTACAACCACACATGTCCTTCGCATGGCTGTATGTTTTGGAGCCAGGATCCAATGTCTGGGTTCCCTGGTCATAGGGCACCGCTTTAGTGGTGCTCATCATGTTGACAGTGGGTCCCCGACCTGGCGCATCCCTTGGGCAACACTCCGGTGAACCTCTCCTTAAAGGTTGAATCATGAGCACCTCGTGCTCCGCTGTCCATTACCATGGTCCGGGTACTGGAATTTCCAACACTGGGCCCCCCAGTGTGCCAGATAGGCCAAAACCGACATGGTGAGAACCTCAGCCAGAGGGTATGCCTGGAATAGCCTACACAGTCCATCCCCAGAGGTATGCAATGGTGGCAATTCCTCCGGGCACCACGGTGACCATGTTTTCAAGGTGCAAGGCAGTGAGATCAGCACTTCAGGTGTTGCGACTACAATCGCTGGGACAACCTGATCCTTGCTCTCCACCGACATCTTTGGCTAATCCTCCTTTTCCTGGCAGCCGGACCTCTCTTGCGCGCTTTGCTGGGTCTCTCCCATGAAGACACGCCCCTCTTTGCCTGTGCTGCACAGTTAATGGTGACAGGTGGTTTCAGTAAGCATTTTGCAGTCTCTGAGGTGCACAGCACCCGCGGCTGCGGGCATAAAATCCTGTCCACAATGCCAAGCCGACGCACCAACGGGGACTTGTGGTTACCTGTCACCGGGCCGTGGTGCTTTCTCCTGGGTCGCCACGGTGGCCTTGCCTGGTTCCGTGATCCCAGCGGTGTCAATAAAGCTGGAGGTAGGGACGATGGGGGTAGATGTTTGTGATGCCACCTGTTGTGTGCAGCCAATATGGGAGCCGCCACTGCGGGGAGTCTCTCTTCTGGGGCAGATGGTGACACAGCTCAAATGTTGCAGCTCTCCACAGGTAGAGCTAGGCCCCAGGGAGGATGTTGGGAGTAGTAGTTGCCTATGGTGAAGGGGCGTGAGGTTGCAAGTGCCGGCAGTGATGGGACAACACAGAGAGTGCAGTTCAAGTTCTTTTACTCACTGGAAGCACACTGCCATTGGAGCTATGCTGTGATGGGCTTCAGCCGATCCCGGATACTTCGGAGGTCGAGGCGTGTGTTTCCTTCTGTGCATCACCTTTCGATGGTTTCCCTCCACTCCAGCTCCTGGGCTATGGAATGGGTCACAGGTGCCTTCTGCATTTCCTGTGAACCCTGGGATCCCCCTTCTTTCCTAGGAACCCGGCTCGAGCTCTAGACCGCGGGCCCCAGCTGTCCGTGTCTTTGCTTGCTTATTCCTGAGTCCCTCCTGATGCCTGCTAGGTTCTAAGGTATCTTCTCGACTCCCTTGTGTGAGAGATGGCTCCTAGCTGCCTCTGTTGGTGCCCCAGCTCCTGGGTTGCTGAACTAGTCGGTAAGAGGTCCCATACTTCATGATGGCCACCTCAGCACCTACCCTAGCCCAGTCCCATTGGAATGTGTTGGATGAGTGAATTTGGTGGTGATTACCGGTGACGACCTCCTCCATATCTGAGATGAATACTGCACCTCACCCTATGGCGCCTGAAGCCGCAGAGGTGCCACACATACATGTAATGTTTGGTTTAGGCTTTAGTTCTCTCTGTGAGACATAATAGATCTTCTTTTAGGTTTTTGTTTATTACGTTTTTGTTCGTTTATTAACCCAAGGGACAATCGCATATTCAACGTTCACTGTCTAGTGCCCAGTGTTAGATAGCTGGGTTTGCATTTGATGTCATGATATTCCAGCAGGACAATGACCCCCCAAATATAATACAAGAATCATCCAAAAATGGATGGAAACAAAGTGCTGGAGATTTCTGAAGTAGCCAACAATGATTCCGGATCTAAATGCCATTGAACTCCTGTGGAGAGATCTTGAAATTGCTTTTAGGAGAAAGCACCCTACAAATGTGAGAGACCTAGAGCAGTTTGCCAAAGAAAAGTGGTCCAAAATTGCAGCTGGGAGGTGCAAGAAGCTTGTTGATGGTTATAGGAAGCGATTAATTGCAGTTATTTATTTTATAGGTTGTGCAACGAAATATTAAGGTATGGGTGCCAACAATTCTGTCCCGACCATTTTTGGAGTTTTGTGTGAAATTATGCCTAATTTGCCTTTTTTTCCTCTGTTTTTTTGTTTTTTTTTGTGTTGTTCCAATATACACAAAGCAAATAAATATGTGTATAACAAAATGTGTAATTGCAATAATTTTCTGGGAGAAATACTTCATTTTCTGGACTAATTTATAGTGTGCTAACACTTTCGGCCATGATTTTATTTATGTAAGCATATAAATAGCACTAATTTATACAATTTTAGGCATCGATCTGCTCTTCAGATGTCCTGGAAATGGTTTGGCTGGATTAACAGACCTAAGAATTTGACCACTGTCCAGCTTAGTCATGTGCAATTATGGTTACCTAGATAATAACACTGAGGGACAAGTATCTTTTGCTCTGCAAGATACATGGAGAGGATTGTCAGAACATGCAGAACATTATTCCCTTCAGAGCCTGAGGACAGACACACAGAGAGGGTTGATTGTATCATGCAACAAAGAAGTATTATATAAGACGTAAAATACTTGAGAAATCTAAGCAGGCATCCCTTATGTGATCCTAGTCCTAAAGGGAATAAAAAACATGACTTTATGGCATAATCAGGATAACATAAAGACATTTTGTGCTATAATTGCAACAATACACTCGAAAAAAAAGTTGAAATTCCCATGAGAGAAGAATCAAATGTTCAGCTATTACATCATTTAATATATACATTTTCTATGATGAAACCCCCCTCAGGCTATTTGGGACATCTGGAAGAATGGTTTTACAGGAATAGAAAAAGTGAGCCCTGCCATGGTTCATGAGTCATGCCAACAGTAAAGGGTCCTGAGAGCATTCATGTGGGCAGTTGGATTTTATCCAAGTAAGGGGCTCACTCACCATTTTTTTTTTCTTAAGAACACTGCCATGAATAAAGAATAGTATCTAAACATCCTTCATGAGCAACTTCTCCCAAAAATGATATACTGATGAGCAGAATGGTAACACTATTGTGAACTTTTGACTTTCAGGCTCCATATATCATCATCGACTACAGCTTCGAACATGAGACTTAGGTGCACTTTGCACACTACGACATCGCAAGCCGATTCTGCAATGCCAAGCGCGATAGTCCCCACCCCCGGCGCAGCTACGATATCATTATGATAGCTGCAGAACTACAAGGCTCAGCATACTCCATCCAGCACTGTATGCAGGAGTTTTTTGCCCCCCCCCTCCCCCCAAAAATGACGTGGTCTTCGCCATATTTTTGTATGCTAGCCAAGTATAGCAGGCAGCTACAGGCTGCCCCCAACCCCCAGCTGCCTATTTATACCCGGCTGGGAACCAAAAATATAGGGAAGCCCTTTTTTTTTTAATTATTTCATGAATTTCATGAAATAATTTAAAAAAAATGACGTGGGCTTCGCCCAATTTTTGTGTCCAGCCAGGTAAAACTAGGCAGCTTGGGATTGGAATCCGCAGCTCAGGGTGCCCAAGCTTTCTGGGCACCTCTGCTGCGAATTGCAGTCCACAGCCGCCCCAGAAAAGGGCGCTTTCATAGAAGCGCCATCTTCTGGCCCTGTATCCAACTCTTCCAGCTGCCCTGGTGACAGGTGGCTCGCTGGGTAATAATGGGGTTAGGGCTAGCTGTATATTATCAACTGGCCCTACGCCCGACATTCATGGTGTCATGCCAATATTAGACATGGCCACCATGAATTTCTAGTACAGATAAAAAAAAGACAACACACAGAAAAATATTTATATTAGAAATAAAACACAACACAATTAGTGACTTCATCTTTATTGAAATAAATAACCCCCCTCCACAGTAATCCTGGGTCAAGGGTCCCGCGCCGTCCAATCCGGATCCAATATCATGTGATCGGTTTGCTGGAAGGCAAAGCGATCAGATGATGTGTCAGGTTTAGGGCCTGAATCACATGACACAGCAACTGATTGTATAAACGGCTTTTATATAATTAGATGATGCATCAGTGCAAAAAAAAAAATAAACTACACACTTCTGTGCAGACTCCTGTCCGACAGCATCAGCTGATAGTTTAGCCAGCCGGGCGGTAAAAAGCCGGCCTCACCGTTTGACTTATAGTGTCAGCTGATTCCGTCAGGTGACCGCATCAGCTGATCATCGCCAGGTCTGAGAGAGAGAAAAAGAAGAAAGAGAAAAAAGAGAGAGAAGAGACAGAAAAAAGAGAGAGAAAATAGAGAGAAAAGAGAGGGAGAGAGAGGAGAGAGAAAAGAGAGAGGAGAGAGAAAAGAGGGAGAGAGAGGAGAGAGGAGAGAGAGAGGGGAAAAAGAGAAAAAGAGAGACTAAGAAAAAGAGAGAGAGAGAAAAAGAGAAAGACTGAGAGAGAGAAAGAGAGAGAAGAGAGAGAAGAGAGAGAAGAGAGAGAGAGAAAAGAGAGAGAAGAGAGAGAAGAGAGATAGGAGAGAGAGGAGAGTGGAGAGAGGAGAGAGTGAAAAAGAGAGACTGAGAAAAAGAGAGAGAAAAAGAGAGAGAGAGAATGAGAGAAAGAGACTGAGAGACAGAGAGAGAGAAGAGAGAGGAGAGAGAGAGAGAGAGGAGAGAGAGAGGGAAAAAGAGAAACTGAGAAAAAGAGAGAGAAAAAGAGAGAGAGAGCGAGAGAGACAAAGAAGAAAGAGAAAAAAGAGAGAGAAAAGAGAGAGGGAGAGAGTGGAGAGAAAAGAGAGAGAGAGGAAGAGAGTGGAGAGAGGAGAGAGAAGAGAGAGAGGAGAGAGAGAGAGAAAAGAGAGAGAGGAGAGAGAGAGAAGAGAGAGAGAAGAGAGAGGGGAGAGAGGAGAGAGAGAGGAAAAAAGAGAAAAAGAGACTGAGAAAAAGAGAGAGACTGAGACTGAGAGACAAAGAGAGAGAGAGAGACAGAGAGACTGAGAGAGCGAAAGAGAGAGACTGAAAGTAAGAGACTGAGAGAGCGAAAGAGAGAGACTGAAAGTAAGAGACTGAGAGAGCGAAAGAGAGAGAGAGAGAGAGACAGAGAGAAGAGAGAGGAGAGAGAGAGAGGGAGGGAAAAAGAGAAAAAGAGAGACTGAGAAAAAGAGAAAGAGAAAAAGAGAGAGAGTGAGAGAGAGACTGAGAGACAGAGAGAGAGGAGAGAGAGAGAAAAGAGAGAGAGAAGAGAGAGAGAGAGGAGAGAGGGAGGGAAAAAGAGAAAAATATAGACTGAGAAAAAGAGAGACTGAGAAAAATAGAGAGAAAGAGAGAGAGACTCCAACTGAGAGACAGAGAGACAAAGAGAGAGAGAGAGAGAGCGAGCAATGCAGCCTCATTCCATGAACTGCTCCTATTTTAGAGGTGTAGCTCACAGCTGATGTCCGGCTCCTCCCCTCAGTGCATAAGTAAATTAAATTAAATTATAATTATAAATAAATAATTCTAATTTAAAATGAAAAATAAATTATTTTTTTACCGGGACGGACCGGGTCTAGAACTCGTGAACTAAAGCTTCTGAGTCGAGTGCTCTAACCATTGAGCTACTGGCTCTAATGAAAAACATAGGCAGATTTTATTAATCTTGACTTCTGCATTGCAGACTGAAGTCTCAGATTACAGCGTGGTTCAGTTCAGGTGCTACGTGGAGAGGACACAGAGCGCTCCCTGTCATCTTCATGTAGCAGAGCTGACAGTGTCTTCTGGATTACTTCGGACCTGGATTGTTGTTTTGGGATTAATAAAGAGGTAAATGAGGTTTTTTTTGTCTTTTATTCCAAATAAAGGATTTTTCGCTGTGTGTGTTTCTTTACTTTGTCTTTTATTCCAAATAAAGGATTTTTCGCTGTGTGTGTTTCTTTACTTTCACTTTCAGGTTGATCATGGAAGGTATCTCGGGGAGACGCCTGGCATGATTAAGTCATTATTACCCTGATTGCCACAGCACCAGGGCAATTCGGGATGAGCTGGGTAGAGTCCCGGGACTCTAGCATCTAATGGATGCAACAATTCCAGGCGGCTGCTGGGTGATATTGTTAGGGTGGTGGGCTCCCCATAACATGGAGCTCCCCATCCTGACAATACCAGCCTCCAGCCGTGTGGCTTTATCCTGGCTGGTATTCAATATGGGGGACCACATTTTTTTTTTATTTATTTATTTTACTGCATGATATAGAGCCACCCACCGGCAGTTGTGATTGGTTGCAGTGAGACAGCTGTCACTCATCGTGGGGGCGTGTCTGACTGCAACCAATCTTGGGCGCCGGTGAGTGGGGAAAGCACGGAATAACTAATTGAATAATGAAGCGGCAGCCATTTTCAAAAGAGGAAATGCCGCTGGAGATTTGTGACAGCCGTGCAGCGAGACGCCCGTGATCGGTGCGTAGGAAAGAGAGAGGGATTGTGCTGGGGATGCAGGACGCATACAGATAGCAACGTGTGCACATAGCCTTACTGTGAAAAGCCACTCTTTTGGTGTTCGAACCGTTCTCGAACGTAATTCGAACTGTTGAGCTTTTAGCAAAAAGCTCGAGTTCGTCGAACGTCTCGAACACACCCCAAAATCACTCGAACATGAAATTAGCGAACCTCAAACATCGCTTATCTCTATTGTTAATATAAGTGACTCTACCTTTGTTTGATATGGTAAAGCTAAGTTTTTCAGATACAAAAAAGATTACCTATTATTACAAAAAAAATTCAGTTGTCATTTTTGTATATTCATAAACAGTGGTGATCTGTATTGCTATGATTTTTTTCTACGTATATAAAAATAATGTATATAAGAAGGATTCCCTATTTTGTTTGGTGCAGGTTTCTGGTGTATGAGCTACAAACCTTACTATGCCAGAATTGTGTTCACTTAGACCGCTCATGTGAATAAGATGTAGCCAAGGACCTTTAATATTCTGTAGACGAAGAACCACATAACAGGAATATGCTGGCAATCCTAACATTAACTATGGGTTCATTAGTTGCAATGGACTGCCTGCTAGATTGCCGCTATTCTGTATTGTGGATACAATAAAAATCCATGAAGCAAAGAAAGCAAGTAAAATAAAATTACTATGGAAATGATCGCTGATTTTGTGATGCTAATTAAAATTTACAAGTGCTACTTAAAGGGTGTTATTTAAAATCTTATCAGACTCATCGATAAGAACTCCACTGATTGTGATATATGTATGCAGCACTGTTTTAGCCCCGCAAAGTGGCCCTAAACTACTCAGCTGTGCAGGTAACTGAAGCATGACCCACTCAAACAAATGGGTACACAGTATAATGCCAGTGCTGCATTCCCTTTGTTTTCAGGAACAGCAAGGGTGATTGTATATGCTGGTGACATGCCCAGGCCGGGGCCGTGGGGTGACTTATTACCGGGCCGCAGTTTTGGGGGTTTGGGTTGGGACATCGCAGCGGAGAGGCCCGGTTCAGTGACCTTGGTGGTGTCATCAAATAAAGGTGTAGGGGATGATGTTAGGTTCGTGACTACGCCACCTATGGTGTGCAGCCAGGTATTAGCCACTGTTGCGGAAGGTCTTCTCTGGGGCGGATGATAACGCAGCTCAGAAGGTACAGCTCTCCACAGGCAGAGCTCAAACCCCAAGGGAGGAAGTGGGGAATGATAGTTTCTGATGCTATGCAGCTGTGGTGCAGGAAGGATTAAACGATACAGGTGTTGCAGTTAAAGTTCTTTACTTACTGAGTTGTCGCCACCTTTGGACCGCCGGACCTCGCTGTCATGGGCTCTAGCCGATCCCGAATAGTTCATAGGTCAGAACTGGTGGGTTTCTCTGTGAGTCCTTACTCCCTGCACTGTGTTGTGTGAGTCCCTGCAGCCTGAAGCTTCACTGGGACCCGAGTCCTGGGAATGGTTCTCTTCCCATTGCATATAGCAGGCAGCGCGAGTCCGTCACTGGTGCTGTCCATTGGTTATGACTCCTGGCTCTATTTGCTGCTTTGTCCCGGGCACTTTAGGTGGGCCAGGATACTTGCAATCCAATGCCCAGCAGATTCTGCTGGCAGGCCGTGAAGTGCCCACCGGCCTAGGGCTCCGCACCCTGAGGTGTGCGCTGGTCCTGAGGGCGCTATGAGCTCTCTCCTCAGTGACCGTGTTCTCCTGCGTCTCACATTTCTCTTGTCCTTTGCTGTTCTGAGTCTCAGTGTCTCGCTCTCCCCCTCTTCTGGTCCTGGGACAAATTCCACCAGGCGCCCGTCTCCAGAACCAGTGTTCCTCAATTCTCCTTTTCCCTTCTCTCTCCTCAGACTGTCTGCGTGGGTGTCTGTTGACTCACGACTTCCCTCTCTCTCTGTGCTGCTCGTCCCTCCCCCCCAGGTTCCTGAACTAGTGAGCAGAAGGTCCACTACATTAGTGATGGCCACCTTCCAATGTCTCTACCCTAGCCCAGTCCCAGTGAGAGGGCATCTAACTGGGTATGGTGGTGGATTTTACCGGTGATGACCTCCTCCGTATCCGAGAGGAATACTGCACCTTGGGTGAAATGCAGTACCCTGTGCCGCCTGAAGCTGCAGGGATGCCACATTGGTGATATGCAAAAACTTCATGAGAAGATCTCCTAACCCTGCTAAAATTTACTGTAATCAGTAAATAGTTTTAAAAGATGAAGATTCTAAATCTGTCATCGTTATGTTTCTACTCCTTTGCATTGATTGACCTTCTGAGTACCACCTTCAGATCACTGCTGTTTGTATAATGGCGATCGCTATTTTTTTTTGTTCCTTGTCTTCCTTCCCTAAGCGCGCGCGTCTTGTGGGGCGGGCCAGCATGTCAGCCAATCCCAGACACACACACAGCCAAGTGGACTTTTAGCCAGAGAAGCAACGGCATGTGTGATAGGATGTCCATGTCACATGTCCCTGCATTATAAAACCGGACATTTTCCTCCAGGACGCCATTATCTCTTCTGCGTCCTTGGTGTCAGAAATCACTGGCGCAGCTCCGTCCTGAGTCCTATCGCTGATACAGCTGTATGCGCTCCATACACAGCGCTGGACAGCATAGGGATAGCACTTTCCATCAGTCCTTTTAAGGGCTCGTACCGGCAGGGTCAGAGCCATAGGTGACAGGTCCTGAAAACAGCGACAGCGTCTGTGTAGCTAAGGTCAGGGATTTCGTCGCTGCATTTCCCCATTAGGAGGGAATAGAAAGGCAGGCTTCCTTTCCTCTACCCAGAGCCCCACAATCCTGGCACTGTACCCTCCTGTCCTCTGCACACTCCAACTCATTATAACTAAGCCATTATACTAGCAAACACTCAGTGTACCTAGTGGCATCCTAAACGTGGCTATTGGACTTTGCTATAGTCCCACTAGTGCAAAGACATTTGCAGCACCTCTGCCTGCATTGCACACTCCAACTCATTATAACTAAGCCATTATACTAGCAAACACTCAGTGTACCTAGTGGCATCCTAAACGTGGCTATTGGACTTTGCTATAGTCCCACTAGTGCAAAGACATTTGCAGCACCTCTGCCTGCATTGCACACTCCAACTCATTATAACTAAGCCATTATACTAGCAAACACTCAGTGTACCTAGTGGCATCCTAAACGTGGCTATTGGACTTTGCTATAGTCCCACTAGTGCAAAGACATTTGCAGCATCTCTGCCTGCATTGCACACTCCAACTCATTATAACTAAGCCATTATACTAGCAAACACTCAGTGTACCTAGTGGCATCCTAAACGTGGCTATTGGACTTTTGTCTAGTCACACTAGTGCAAAGACATTTACAGCACCTCTACCTGCATTGCACAATCCAACTCATTATAACTAAGCCATTATACTAGCAAACACTCAGTGTACCTAGTGGCATCCTAAACGTGGCTATTGGACTTTGCTATAGTCCCACTAGTGCAAAGACATTTGCAGCACCTCTGCCTGCATTGCACACTCCAACTCATTATAACTAAGCCATTATACTAGCAAACACTCAGTGTACCTAGTGGCATCCTAAACGTGGCTATTGGACTTTGCTATAGTCCCACTAGTGCAAAGACATTTGCAGCACCTCTGCCTGCATTGCACACTCCAACTCCTTATAACTAAGCCATTATACTAGCAAACACTCAGTGTACCTAGTGGCATCCTAAACGTGGCTATTGGACTTTTGTCTAGTCACACTAGTGCAAAGACATTTGCAGCACCTCTACCTGCATTGCACACTCCAACTAGGGCACAAGTGCTGCCACTGAATGGGTGGGTGTGTGTGGGGCCCAATTTTTGGAAAAAAGGAAGACTCCGCTTGGAGTAACCCTTGCTTACATTGTTTTTAAAAGAAGCCAAGATGAACAGAGCTGGGATCAGGAAAGACTTTGCTACCTACCCCGGTGTCATCCTGGGGACGGTTAAGAATAGCGTATTTTTGAATGTGCTTGATGCAAATCTAGCTGTGAAGTGTACAACTGGGGCACAACTGCTGCCACTGAAGGGGTGGGTGTGTGTGGGGCCCAATTTTTGGAAAAAAGGGAGACTCCGCTTGGAGTAACCCTTGCTTGCTGTGTTTTTAAAAGAAGCCAAGATGAACAGAGCTGGGATCAGGAAAGACTTTGCTACCTACCCTGGTGTCATCCTGGGGACGGTTAATTAGGCCGTATTTTTGAATGTGCTTGATGCAAATCTAGCTGTGAAGTGCACAACTAGGGCACAAGTGCTGCCACTGAATGGATGGGTGTGTGTGGGGCCCAATTTTTGGAAAAAAAAGGGAGACTCCGCTTGGAGTAACCCTTGCTTGCTGTGTTTTTTAAAAGGAGCCAAGATGAACAAGTCATGGTTCAGCAAAGACTTTGCTACCTACCCCGGTGTCATCCTGGGGACGGTTAAGTGTTACGAGGGGGACCCGGGGAAGCGTGCCAAGATGGGAAATGGACTGCTTCCGCCGGTCAAGGTCCACTGTGCGGTGTAAGGGACCGCCGCTATGGTGGGTGAAGAGTGAGCGGGTTGCTGCTAGCGATCGTCTGGAATGTCACAGACGATCTATGTACACCGATCTGCCCTAACCCGTGAGGGTTGTATGGCACAGATCTCACGGCTCGGTGTACCTGTTGCACGGGGAAGCACAGAGGTGCCCACGCATGTGTGCCAGTGGAAGTCACGAGAATATGGCACGAGGGTAGTACAGAGGTGCCCACGCACGTGTGCTTTCAATAACCAGGTGAGTCCAATGGAGACTTGAGGAGCTCACCTGGGACAGGAACACGGCCTGTTGACGGGGGTACTGCCGGAGCAGCAAGGCAGGAACACGGCCTGCAAACGAGGTACTGCCGGAGCAGCAAGGGCCAAGCCCACAAGAGACAGTAATGCCTGAGCAGTGGCGTGGCAGCACGCTGCCAGACATCCAAACATAGAATGACGGTCGCGCGCCGCCATGATGGCAGGGGGAGCTTTTAAGGAGGTGCAGCTCCACCCGAGGGCGGGCGTGAGGCGGAGATGACGGACTTGACCCAATCAGGGTCCACGACGTCCCAGCCTGGCCAGTCAGGATTCACCACGTCACCAGCCTTGTCATCAAGCCGTGTGACGTCAGTGAGCGAATCAGGACCCACCACGCATTGCACATGCTCACCCTCCTGCCTCTGGGAAATAGAGGCGGGATCCTCGGTCTCACAATGTGCAGAGATAACGGGAATCTCACTGCTTCCCTGAGCAGTAAACCTCTGCACATTGCGCAGCCTCGCAGACCTTCGGGGCCGCTGAGCAGGAGAGTCTGCGGCAGGCCAGGAATGGGAGACCGCTTCACTCCTTGTAACAGGAGAACCACTAGGTGTCACCCTTCTGCTGCCTCTCTGAGAAGGTATCTCCTGCACACTGCGCAGTCTGGCAGACCTTCGGCGCTGCTGAGCAGGAGTGCTCATGGCAGGCAAGGAATGGGAGACTGCCTCAGTCCTTGCCTCAGGAGAGCCACGAGATGTAACATTACCCCCCCGTCTAGGCCCCCCCCCTGTCCGTGCTCGAAGGCCGCTATCAAACCCGGGGCGCGGATATGATCCTCCAACTCCCAGGATCTATGCTCCGGACCACGGCCGGCCCACTCCACGAGGTAGTACCTCTTGCCCTGTATGACTTTTGTCTCCACAAGTTTTGCCACCTCAGGGTCGTCGGACGGGGAGTCGGTTTGAGCCGGCAGGGACCCCGAGAATTTATTAAGTCGTACGGGTTTCAGGAGGGACACGTGAAAGGTGTTGGCTATAGCCCAGCGTGGAGGGAGCTGGAGTCGATATGCCACTGGGTTTACCTGCTGTAGTACTTTAAATGGACCCAGATACCTAGGGGCGAATTTGGCTGCCTGTACCCGTAGGTTAACATTCTTAGAGGACAGCCATACTAGGTCACCAGGGGCGAAGGATGGTGCAGGGCGGCGGCGAACATCAGCCGTTGTCACCATCCGGTCTTTAGCCCTTTTAAGAGCCTCTTGGGTGTCATCCCAGATCTCCCGGGCCTTGGTCGCCCAATCCTCCACTCTAGTATCGGGTGACGTAATGGGCATCGGAACCGGGATTCTGGGATGTTGTCCGTTATTGAGTAGGAACGGAGTCTGGCCAGAGGATTCATGGACCGAATTGTTAATGGCAAATTCGGCCCAAGGAAGGAGGTTAGCCCAGTTGTCGTGGTGCGCGGATATAAAATGGCGGAGGTAAGTTACCAAGGTCTGATTAGTCCTCTCCACTAGTCCATTGGTCTCGGGATGGTATGCGGAGGAGATGTTCAGCTCTATCTGCAGGAGCTTACAGAGCTCTCTCCAGAAGCGAGACGCGAACTGGGGACCCCGGTCGCTCACCACCTTGTCAGGCATGCCATGCAACCTAAATACATGCCGAATGAACAAGGTAGCGAGAGCACGTGACGTCGGGAGTCGTGGGAGAGGCACCAAGTGGACCATTTTAGAGAAGTGGTCCGTGATGACCCATACGACCCTGTGCCCTGCTGACTTGGGCAGATCTCCCAGGAAGTCCATCCCTACCACTTCCCAGGGACGATCCGGCACTGGCAGTGGGTGAAGAAGACCTGCCGGTCTCTGCCGGGACGGCTTATTCCGAGCACACGACATACAGGCTCCCACATATTCCTGTATGTCCTGGGGTAGTCTCGGCCACCAATAATGCCTGGTCACCAGGTCTCTGGTCTTTTTGACCCCGAAGTGACCCCCGACCTTGGAGGCATGGGCCCACGATAGCACCTCGTTCCGTAGTTCAGGGGGAACGAGGGTTTTGCCAGGTGGCACCTGGTCCAAAGAAGTGGGAGTGACCATCCTCAAGCTGTCCGGGGGTAGTATAAGACGAGGCTCCTCCTCGTCCTCCTCCAACACAACCATACAACGTGACAAGGCATCGGCCCGTACGTTCTTCTCACCGGCCAGGTGGCGGATAATAAAGCGGAACCGGGAGAAGAATAAAGACCAACGGGCCTGCCTTGGGTTCAGGCGTTGTGCTGTCTGGAGGTATGTGAGGTTTTTGTGGTCAGAAAAAACCTCAAATGGATTCTTCGCACCCTCCAGGAGATGCCGCCATTCCTGGAATGCTAGTTTCATCGCCAGTAACTCCCTATCCCCTATGGAGTAGTTCCTCTCGGCCGGAGAAAAGGTCTTGGAGAAAAAGAAACACGGATGTTTCCTTCCTCGTTCGTTTTTCTGGTACAGGACTGCACCTGCACCGACCGAAGAGGCGTCTACCTCCAGTAGGAAGGGTTTGGAGATGTCTGGACGATGAAGGATGGGAGCTCTGGAGAAGTGAGTTTTGAGAGTGTGAAATGCCTCTACCGTTTCCCGTGTCCATGCTTTGGGATTAGCGCCCTTGCGGGTAAGGGCAATGATGGGTGCTGCCACCGTCGAGAAGTTGGGAATGAACTGGCGATAATAATTGATAAACCCCAAGAATCGCTGGATCGCCTTCAGCGAGCGGGGCTCAGGCCAGTTCATCACTGTCTCCAACTTCCCCGGATCCATTGCTAACCCCTGACTGGACACTATGTACCCCAGGAACGGCAAGGATTCCTGTTCAAAAACGCACTTTTCCAGCTTAGCATATAACGAATGGGTGCGGAGCCTCTTAAGTACTCGGATGACATCCCTCCGATGGGTGGTAAGATCGGGGGAGAAGATAAGAATGTCATCCAGGTATGCAACCACGGAAAGATACAAATCCCGGAAAATGTCATTCACAAAGTCTTGAAATACGGCGGGGGCATTGCAGAGTCCGAAGGGCATTACTAGATACTCGTAGTGACCGTCCCTGGTGTTAAAGGCGGTCTTCCACTCATCGCCCTCTCGGACTCGCACTAGATTATACGCCCCGCATAGATCCAGCTTTGTGAAGACCTTTGCCCCGCGGAATCGATCAAATAGCTCAGTAATGAGGGGCAAAGGGTATTTGTTCTTGATTGTGATTGCATTTAATCCCCTGTAATCGATACAGGGGCGCAGATCCCCTTCCTTCTTCTGCACAAAAAAGAACCCTGCACCAGCCGGTGAAATAGACTTGCGGATGAACCCCTTCGCCAGGCTGTCCTGAATATATTTGGACATAGCCTCCGTCTCTGGAGCAGAGAGTGGATACACTCTGCCCCTAGGGGGCTCGGAGCCTGGCTTCAGGTCTATTCGGCAATCATATGGCCGGTGGGGAGGAAGAGTATCTGCGGCCCTTTTGGAAAAGACATCCCTGTAGGCCTCATAAGGTGTTGGTAAACCCGGCCCCTCAGTATTCCCTGAGTACCCAACCGACCTAATGGTAGCGGGTGGTTCGGTAGTCACGAGGTGCTCTCTACAGGATCCTGCCCAGGATGAGATCTCCCCTGTTGCCCAGTTGAGTATAGGAGCATGCTGTCTCAACCAGGGAAGGCCCAGTAGGATCTCATCCGTCCCCCCTGGAAGCACCAGGAAGGACACCTGCTCATGGTGTCCCGGTGGTACATCCATCCTGAGAGGGATGGTGATCTGGGTGATAGGATCGAGTAGTATGGACCCGTCGACTACCCGGACCCTGAGTGGCTTGGGCAACAGAACCAGGGGAACTGAGTATCGGGTTGCCAGGGAGGTCGAGATGAAATTGCCTTCAGCGCCTGAGTCCAAGCAAGCCAGGGCAGAGAAGAGAGTAGTGCCGAACTGCAACTGGGCGCTGATAGTCAACCTAGAGGGAGAAGTAGCGTCTAGAGTCCCCCCTCTGATAGAAACTAGACGCTGTCTTTTCCCGACGGTTTGGGACATAGGGTAGCTATGTGTCCCCTCTGCCCACAGGAAAAGCAGATGACACAAGACCGAGAACCTGGGGCAGAGGAGACCACCTTGGACACCTCCATTGACTCCACGGAGTCGCCTACAGGACTGGCTGGGGGACCTGTCTAATGGAAGACGGGAGTCAGACGCTTTTTAGGCCGAGAAGACGTGGGTGCTGAAGAGACCTCGAGCCTTCGCTCCGCCTGGCGGATGTCTATGCGAGAGGCAACCTGAATCAAGGACTCTAAAGTGGCAGGCACCTCACGTGTGGCCAGTGCGTCTTTGACAAACCCTGCCAGGCCCTCCCAAAACACAGGGACAAGGACCTTATCCGGCCAGTCCAGCTCTGCGGCCAGTGTCCTAAAGTGTACAGCAAAGTCCCCGACTGAAGCAGACCCTTGCCGAAGTCGTAGGAGGCGCAGCGCGGAATCGTGGGTGACTTGAGGCCCGAGGAACACCATTCTCATGGCCCCAAGATAAGCTGCTAAGTTATTCACCACACGATCTCCGCGCTCCCACAACGGCGTGGACCACTTCAGCGCTCTCCCTGTGAGCAGGGACTGGACGAAGGCTACCTTCGCCTTCTCGGTAGCGTAAAGAGTCGCGGACAGCTCTAAGTAGGTGGTAACCTGGTTTATAAACCCACGGCACTCAGAGCTGTTGCCGCTAAAGCGCTCTGGAAGCGCAAGGCGAGGAGACCTTCCACCCAATAGCACAGCCTGGGTAGCCGCCTGGGTGGCGACTGTCGTCAGAGTAGTCTTATCGGAGGAAGACTGCTCCACTGCTGCCAATCGTGACTCCAACTGCTGCACATAACGCAGCAACTGCTGCTGCTCTTCAGCCATAGCCAGACCTTTGGCGCGACCGTAATGTTACGAGGGGGACCCGGGGAAGCGTGCCAAGATGGGAAATGGACTGCTTCCGCCGGTCAAGGTCCACTGTGCGGTGTAAGGGACCGCCGCTATGGTGGGTGAAGAGTGAGCGGGTTGCTGCTAGCGATCGTCTGGAATGTCACAGACGATCTATGTACACCGATCTGCCCTAACCCGTGAGGGTTGTATGGCACAGATCTCACGGCTCGGTGTACCTGTTGCACGGGGAAGCACAGAGGTGCCCACGCACGTGTGCCAGTGGAAGTCACGAGAATATGGCACGAGGGTAGCACAGAGGTGCCCACGCACGTGTGCTTTCAATAACCAGGTGAGTCCAATGGAGACTTGAGGAGCTCACCTGGGACAGGAACACGGCCTGTTCACGGGGGTACTGCCGGAGCAGCAAGGCAGGAACACGGCCTGCAAACGAGGTACTGCCGGAGCAGCAAGGGCCAAGCCCACAAGAGACAGTAATGCCTGAGCAGTGGCGTGGCAGCACGCTGCCAGACATCCAAACATAGAAGGACGGTCGCGCGCCGCCATGATGGCAGGGGGAGCTTTTAAGGAGGTGCAGCTCCACCCGAGGGCGGGCGTGAGGCGGAGATGACGGACTTGACCCAATCAGGGTCCACGACGTCCTAGCCTGGCCAGTCAGGATTCACCACGTCACCAGCCTTGTCATCAAGCCGTGTGACGTCAGTGAGCGAATCAGGACCCACCACGCATTGCACATGCTCACCCTCCTGCCTCTGGGAAATAGAGGCGGGATCCTCGGTCTCACAATGTGCAGAGATAACGGGAATCTCACTGCTTCCCTGAGCAGTAAACCTCTGCACATTGCGCAGCCTCGCAGACCTTCGGGGCCGCTGAGCAGGAGAGTCTGCGGCAGGCCAGGAATGGGAGACCGCTTCACTCCTTGTAACAGGAGAACCACTAGGTGTCACCCTTCTGCTGCCTCTCTGAGAAGGTATCTCCTGCACACTGCGCAGTCTGGCAGACCTTCGGCGCTGCTGAGCAGGAGTGCTCGTGGCAGGCAAGGAATGGGAGACTGCCTCAGTCCTTGCCTCAGGAGAGCCACGAGATGTAACAGTTAAGGATGGCGTATTTTTGAATGTGCTTGATGCAAATCTAGCTGTGAAGTGTACAACTAGGGCACAAGTGCTGCCACTGAATGGGTGGGTGTGTGTGGGGCCCAATTTTTGGAAAAAAAGGGAGACTACGCTTGGAGTCACCTTGCGGTGTTTTACATGATTTTAGAAGGGCGTGCCATGCCTATATCTGTGTGTCCTCCTCTTTTTCCTTGTCCAGCTGTTTTGTTTTCACATGAGTATATGTCCTTGTCACTTTCCCATGTGTTTGTGTTGTGAGTTGTTTGTCACCTTTTGGACACCTTTGAGGGTGTTTTCTAGGTGTTTTTATGTGTTTGTGATTGCCTGCCATTGTTTCCTATGCAGTTCGAGTTCGGTTCGTCGAACGTTCGACGAGTCGAACTCGAACGGGACCTCCGTTCGGCGAACCGACCTCGAGCCGAACCAGGACCGGTTCGCTCATCTCTACTCCTTGAGTCCTTTTACTATATACAACTCTGTTATAATAAGCATGAAACTTGCTGACAGATCTACTAGTCAAAAGCTACATATTTGAAAAACTATGCCCCTATGCAGCATATCTTATTAACCTGAAATCATTTAACTCCATAATAACCAACATTATGCTTTTTTACAGGAGTCATTGAAGAGATTGTGTTTTTTGTTCATCCATGAGTCAGGTACCTGGCTGTCAAAGAAAGGCAACCACAAGATAGGATTGGCAACATACTAATTGCTCTGCACTTGGCATTCATATGAACGACAGTGATCTACGTAGAGAACTGAAATAGGATTGGCACGGATTGCATGGTTGATGGCTGGTCACATGACTGAGAACAGGCTTGATGACAGTTGTAACTTGGAAGAGCTGGTTTCTTCTGTAACTGGGGAGTATTGTAACCTTTTGGATGACACGTCAATAAAAAATAAAATTGAATAAAAAAAGAACATTCACTGTAAATAATAATTAAAAAACAATAAATATCTAGCAATCATAAAAGAAGCCCTGCTCTGTCCTTAGGACTCAGTGACCTTGACTAAAATATGTTTAGTAATAGTACAACTAAAAACAAAAAAGGAAAAAAATAGCTTAAAAACAAAAGCAAATAAGGAATAGCAGTTTAACCTCTAAATGCAAAAAAGTCTAAAAAATTATACCGTTGCATATTTACTGTACTATTATTATTATTATTATTATTATTATTATTATTATTATTATTTAACAGCTTTAGGCTCAATCTAGAGCCATGGCTACTTGATGGATGATTGATCTAAAGAAAGATTGATCTTGTGCAAGTCTAGATTGTTCCACAAGGGTCTTCTCTGCCAATTTCTTGATTGTATCAAGCCATTGGGTTGCTGCTCATCCTCACCACCTTGTTCCTTCTATTCTCCAACCTTCACCAGTGATTGCTTTCCATATATGATGTGTCCAAAGTAGGCAAGTTGTAGCTGGGTGATCCTTGCTTTGAATGACATGTCTAACTTGATTTGCTGCAAAATTGATTTGTGTGTTCTTCTTGCCATCTGTCGTATTGATAATATCCTTCTTCAGCAGTACATTTCAAAGGCGTCAATTCTTTTTTTGTCTTGTTTCTTTGTCATCCAGGTTTTGCATTAGTATGTTATCACAGAAAAGACCAAACTATGTAGAAGTCGTCTTCATCACCACTGAAGTGTTCCTTGATTTGAAAACTTTGTCCAGTAACTTAATTGTTGATTTAGTTTGTTGTCATTCATCTCAAATGTTTCCTGGTCGTACCTGGCAGTGGTCAATGTCTTTCTCTTTTTTCTGTTGAATAGTCCCAGGTTCAAGCTTTCCATCTTGACATTTCGTAATAATTCCTTAATCTATCTATGCTTGTTGCTTTCAATGTTGTATCATCTGCATATTTAAGATTATTGATGAATCATCCAGCAATTTTGATTCCTTTTTCTTTTTTGGCAAGTCCAGCATTCCTGCAAATAGCTTCTGTATATATATTGAAGAGAAATGGTGACAGGATGCAGCCTCGTCTGACGCCTTGCTCTACTTTGCACCCTGCTGTGTCACCATGTTCTGTTCGGACCGTTGCTTTTTGGTCGATGTAAAGGCTCCATATGAGGTTAATCAGATGTTTCAGCATATCTATCATGGTATGCCAAAGGTTCTGGTGATGAAGACAGTCGTAGGCTTTGCTATAGTCGATAAAGCAAAAATAGATTGCCTTGTTGTATTATTTGTCCTTCTCCATTATCCATTTAATGTTAGCAATTACATCTCAGGTTTCTCTGCCTTTTCTAAAACTTGCTTGGTCCTCTGGCAGCTCTTTGTCAAAGTAAGGCTGTAACCATGTTTTTAGGATCTTCAGTAGTATTTTGTTGGCATGAAGAATAAGCGCAATACTCCGATAGTTTCAACAATTGGTAGCATCTCCCTTTTTCGGAATAGTCATAAACATTGATCTTCTACAGTCCTTGGTCCATTTACCAATTGTCCATATTTGTTCACACAGGTGCATGATGACATCAAATGCTGCTTCAGAAGACATTAGCTCTATTGGAATACTGTCATATCCAGGAGCTTTGTTGTTTCATAGAAGCTTTATCACAGCAACAACTGTGTATTTCAGGATGTTTGACTCTATTATCTTCAGTCTCAGTTTCTTCTCATTGGTTAGTTTGTTCCCATTTGCATCTTTCAACAAGGCCACTCTTAGTTGGAGCTGTTATTATTATTATTTATTAGTATAGTTCCATTTATTACATGGCGCTGTACGTGTAAAAAGGGGTATACGTAATAGGGACAAGTACAATAATTATTAAGAACTAGAAGGTGGCCCGATTCTACGCATCGGGTATTCTAGAATTTACGTATTGTGTAGTTCATGTATGATTTTTGTTATATATATATATATATATATAAAGATGTTGTTGTGTGTAGTTACCAAGTGTTTGTGTAGGGCGCTGTACATGTTCTGGGTGTTGTCTGGGTGTGGCGGGGGGTGAGAGCGGTGTTGTATGTGTGTTGCGTGTGTTGCGTTGTTTGTGGAGCGCTGTGTGTCTGTCGCGTTGTGTGTGTTGCGCGGTTTGTGTGGGTGTGGTGTGTTTTGGGGGGAGGTATGTTTTGTGCAATGTGTGTGTTGTGCGGTATGTGCGTATATTTATGTATGCCACGGTGTTTGTGTGTTGGGTGTTGGGTGTGTGCGGCGTTGTCTGTGTGTGTGAGTGTCTGTGTAGGGCGGTGTTTGAGGTTCCCAGTGTGTGTGTGGTGTGTTGTGTGTGTGTGTGTTGGGGGGAGGTGTGCACCTCCCATCGTGCTCCATCCCCCATGCTGCGCACCCCTCATCGTGCCCCATCCCCCATGCTGCACACCCCCCATCGTGCTCCATCCCCCATGCTGCCCAACCCCCATCGTGCTCCATCCCCTATGCTGCGCATTCCCCATCGTGCTCCATCCCCGATGCTGCGCACCCCCCATCGGGCTCCATCCCCCATGCTGCGCACTCCCCATCGTGCTCCTTCCCCGATGCTGCGCACCCCCCATCGTGCTCCATCCCCCATGCTGCGCACTCCCCATTGTGCTCCATCCCCCATGCTGCGCACTCCCCATCGTGCTCCATCCTCAATGCTGCGCACTCCCCATCGTGCTCCATCCCACATGCTGCGCACCCCCATCTTGCTCCATCCCCCATGCTGCGCACCCCCCATCGTGCTCCATCCCCATGCTGCTCACCGCCCATCGTGCTCCATCCCCCAAGCTGCGCACCCCCCATCGTGCTCCATCCCCCATGCTGCGCACCCCCCATCGTGCTCCATCCCCCATGCTGCGCACCCCCCCATCGTGCTTCATCCCCCATGCTGCGCACACCCCATCGTGCTCCATCCCCCATGCTGCGCACCCCCCATCGTGCTCCATCCCGCATGCTGCGCACTCCCCATCGTGCTCCATCCCCCATGCTGCGCACCCCCCATCGTGCTCATCCCCCATGCTGCGCACCCCCATCGTGCTCCATCCCCCATGCTGCGCACTCCCCATCGTGCTCCATCCCCCATGCTGTGCACTCCCCATCGTGCTCCATCCTCCATGCTGAGCACTCCCCATCGTGCTCCATTCCCCATGTTGCGCACCCCCCATCGTGCTCCATCCCCCATGCTGCGCACCCCCCATCATGCTCCATCCCCCATGCTGCGCACCCCCCATCGTGCTCCATCCCCCATGCTGCGCACCCCCCATCGTGGTCCATCCCCCATGCTGCACACTCCCCATCGTGCTCCATCCCCCATGCTGCGCACTCCCCATCGTGCTAAATCCCCCATGCTGCGCACCCCCCATCGTGCTACGTCCCCCATGCTGTGCACTGCATCGTGCTCCATCCCCCATGCTATAATAGTTCTCCTATTATACTCAGAGAGGAGTATAATAGGAGGACTATAATAGGAGGAGTAGTCCTGGGGGGAGAGGAGTATAATGCCGGCTCCCTGCACATGTGTACCGGGATCCGGTGTATGCTGGTAACTATGATACACATCGGGTAACTAAGGGACCTTAGTTACCCGATGTGTATAATGGTTACCAGCGTTCACCGGCTCCGTCAAGATCCCAGCATCGCAAGGTTATGTCTGGCGCTGCCGGGATCCTGACAGAGCCGGTGTACACTGGTATCTATGATACACATCGGGTAACTAAGGGACCTTAGTTACCCGATGTGTATAATGGTTACCAGCGTTCACTGGCTCCGTCAAGATCCCAGCATCACAAGGTTATGTCTGGCACTGCTGGGATCGTGACGGAGCCAGTGTACACTGGTAACTATGATACACATCGGGTAACTAAGGGACCTTAGTTACCCGATTTGTATAATGGTTACCAGCGTTCACCGGCTCCGTCAAGATCCTAGCATCGCAAGGTTATGTCTGGCGCTGCCGGGATCCTGACAGAGCCGGTGTACACTGGTATCTATGATACACATCGGGTAACTAAGGGACCTTAGTTACCCGATGTGTATAATGGTTACCAGCGTTCACTGGCTCCGTCAAGATCCCAGCATCGCAAGGTTATGTCTGGCGCTGCTGGGATCGTGACGGAGCCGGTGTACACTGGTAACTATGATACACATCGGGTAACTGAGGGACCTTAGTTACCCGATGTGTATAATGGTTACCAGCGTTCACCGGCTCCGTCACGATTCCAGCATCGCAAGGTTATGTCTGGCGCTGCTGGAATCGTGACGGAGCCGGTGTACACTGGTAACTATGATACACATCGGGTAACTAAGGGACCTTAGTTACCCGATGTGTATAATGGTTACCAGCGTTCACCGGCTCCGTCACGATCCCAGCAGCGCAAGGTTATGTCTGGCGATGCGTGCGGAGGGCCGAGGCGAGCGGGCAATCCATGCGGAGGGCGGGGCCAAGCCGAGGCGAGCGACCAATCCGTGGGGGGGCGGAGCCGAGGCGAGGTGAGCGGCCAATCCGTGCGGGGGGGCGGGGCCATGGCGAGCCCAGCGGCCAATCAGCTTTGTGTCACCGTAAGGACACAATTTTGGAGCAAGACAGACAGACAGACAGACAGAATAAGGCAATTATATTTATAGATATGAGGCACATACAGATACAGGAGGAGAGAGGACAACTACCTCTGTGATCTTTTGATATGCCTTCCTGGTGTTTCCATTCAGATGTTCACTTTGTATCTCTATAGATATCTTTTTATAAAAATATTCTTTGCTTGAATGGCTCTCTTTAGTCTTTTACTGATGTCATCTGCAAGCTGCTTGTTACCTTTGCTTTTGCTATTCTTCTTTCTTTGATAATCTTTAGAATCTCTTCTGTTAACCATGGCTGTGGGGGTCTCTTTTATTTCTTGCTTATTGTCTTACAGGTTTCTTTATTAATGATTGTCTTTATATATGTCCATAATTCTTCAGATGTAATTTCATCTATGTCCAGTGATGTAAATCGGTTGTGCAGACCATTCCAAAAAACTTCATGTTTTGGTCAAATTGAAGTTGTAAATGGCCTGTTATCTAGTCTGTTTGTGCAGCTGATTTTTGCTCTGAAAATTCATGATTAGAGATGGGGAAACCGCAGATGTTCGGGTTCGGCTGGAAAAATCTAGTTTGCGACTACACTTGAACCCAAACATCTGCCCAGATGTCAAACCCCATAAAAGTGTATGAGGACCTGAACATTATGCTGTAAAATGGTGGTAGAAAGGGCTGGGGGCGCTGCAAAGCAGGACAGTTATACTTACTAAGTCTCCTGTGTGGCTGTCACATATCTTCCAGGTCCACTCTTTACCTCTCATACATACTCACTGCTTCCACTGCCCACCGTCAGTCCCGGCATCTGCAATTGGTTGCAGTCAGACTGCGTCCCCACCCTGTGTGACAACGTCTGTGATTTTTTGGAATCACACACGCTGTCTGCGTCTCTATAGTGGTGTAAAAATAAATTAAAAAATGGCATAGGCTCCCTCATGTTGTGATACCCATTGAAGATAAAGCAGATTGCTACTGGCTGCAGCCCCCAGCCATGTGCTTATCTTGGCTGTGTATCAACATAAGAGATATGTGTGGAATTTTTCAAATTATTTAAAAAAAATAATTTAAAAAATGGCGTGCAGTCCACCACAATTTTGATACCTAGCCATGATAAAGCCGACAGCTTGGGGCTAGTATTCTGAAGCTGTGAAGGGCCATGGTTATTGGGCCCCGCCGGCTAAAAATATTAGCCTGCAGCCGCACAGAATTGTCGCATCCATTAAATGCAACAATTCCCTCCCTTTAACCGGTTCATCTTGATTGCACTGGTGTCTTTGGCAATCAAAGTAATATAAAAAGTTAATGACAGTTCGCAGCTGCCACTGAACTCAGGGACCTCACCTCAGGTGAACTGAGTTCAATCAGACCCGCATCATCTCCTAGCAGAAAACATTGTTTTTTTGCCAAGCGATACAAATTTAATGCTGGAATTTACACACCAACTTTCCACATCAAATCTGCATCTTTTGGCAAAAAACCCCTGCATCTAAACGTGATTCGGTTCTGATGCGATTTTGATGTGATTTTTTTGCCAGGAGATGCAGATCCCAGTTCGCCCATCACTATTTATGATCAGTTCCACAATCAGTTATTGGTCTTGATTTCCCAGTAATGATAGATGACCTTCATCTTTGGCACACACAGTGTAGTCAATCTGATTTTTATAGGTCCCTTTTGTTGATATCCATGTGGAGAATTGCCCTTTGTGATTTTAGAATGAGGTGCTTATCATGGACAGTTGATTTGTTGTACAAAAGTCAATTAATATTTTTCCAGCCTTGTTTTGTCCACCAAGTATAAAGTTTCCAACTATGGTTTCATGTTTGCTGTGGTTCACTTTGGCATTCACGTCTCCCATCATGAAGAATAAGTCTTGTTTTGGCATCTTGTTGATTTCCTCTCGAACTTGATCATAGAATAATTCAGTGGCCTCGTCCTCAGCATTTGTTGTTGGTGAGTAGACTTGTATGACTGTGACAAGGATTGGCGCTCCTGGTAGTCGTATCAAGATGACTCTTTCACTGACAACATTGTACTTCATGATAGGAGGCCAGTCTTCGGTTGACAATAAAAGTGACAGTCTTCTTCTTTGGCTATCGTTGCCAAAGTAGTAGACCCAGTATTCATTTGGCTGGAAATGTCTGGATTGAGCCCATCTTAATTTACTAATTTAGAGTAAGTCCTGTCCTGTCCATTTCACTTTTGATGATGTTGTGTTTGCCTTTGCTCATACATTCCAAGTGTCGATCTTTGATATTTTATTGAACTAATTGTCTTTATATTTTTTATATAATTACCGTATTTTTCGCTTTATAAGACGCACTTTTGTTCCCCCACATTTTGGGGGAAAGTAGGGGGTGCGTCTTAGAAGCCGAATATAAGGGGGTGTGTGTATATATATATATATATATATATATATATATATATATATACACTGCAGGGTCCAGGGGAGGTGGGGGCAGCAGCTCTGGAGCGGTGCTAGGGGCAGGTTAACGCTGGGGGCGGCAGCGTTAGATCTCCTGCTCCCGCTCATATAATATGCGCAGCCGCTGTCCATCACCATGGTGCTGAAATTGCACCGCAGTGACGGGCTGGGGGAGTGGCGCATATTATATGAGCCTGCGACCCCCTGTGATCGCAGATGCCCCCCCCTGTGTTAGATATGGCCCCCATGCTGCTGGTCATCCTAAAATAAAAAAGCTTTACTTACCCCCTCCAGCGTTTCTCCCCGGTGTCCCAGCTTCCACTGTGATTAGGCAGGCACGCAGAGATGAGATCACTCTGCTGTGCCGATCACATGACCGGCTGCAAGAACCAGGAAGTGGAGGAATAGAAGCATGGAGGGAGACAGGAGGGTGATCAGCGCTGGAGGAGGTAAGGAAAGAGTGTTTTATTTTACTATGGGCAGCAGCATGGGGGCGATATCTAACACAGGGGAACATGTGCAATCCATAGGGGACCATAGGCAGCACAGGGGAATGTGTGCAATCCATAGGGGGCCATAGGCAGCACAGGGGAATGTGTGCAATCCATAGGGGGCCATAGGCAGCACAGGGGAACGTATGCAATCCATAGGGGGCCATAGGCAACACAGGGGAATGTGTGCAATCCATAGGGGGCCATAGGCAGCACAGAGGGACATGTGCAGTCCATAGGGGGCCATAGGCAGTACAGGGGAACGTTTGCAATCCATAGGGGGCCATAGGCAGCACAAGGGAATGTGTGCAATCCATAGGGGGCCATAGGCACCACAGGGGAATGTGTGAAATCCATAGGGGGCCATAGGCAGCACAGGGGAATGTGTGCCATCCATAGGGGGCCATAGGTAGCACAGGGGAACGTGTGCAATCCATAGAGGGCCATAGGCAGCACAGGGAAATGTGTGCAATCCATAGGGGGCCATAGGCAGCACAGGGAACGTGTGCAATCAATAGGGGGCCATAGGCAGCACAGGGGAATGTGTGCCAGCACAAGGGGGCTATATTCAATATAAGGGGGCCATATCCAGATTAAGGGGGCTAATTTTAGGATGGGGGGCTATGAGGGACATATACCCTATATGATTTGTTAGATGGACACTGGCATTATAAGATGGACCCCATTTAACATTAAAAAAAAAATCTCTTTTCCTTCACCAAATTTGGGGGTGCGTCTTATAATCAGGTGCATCTTATAAAGCGAAAAATACGGTAACTAACTTTTATAAAATTAAATAACTACACTGGAACCTTGCTTAACGAGAACAATCCGTTCTGGGACTGTGCTTTTTAACCAAGTTACTCGTTAGGCAAAGCAATATTTCCCATAGGAAATCATTGCAATGCAAATTATTCGTTCCTTGTCCCCTATTCTGTCATTCCACACACATGCAAACACACACAAACACGTACAAACACACACAAACTCACACAAACACACACAAACAAACACACAAGCACGCACACACTCGCTCATATTATATGCTCACCTTACCTTCCGCTCCATTGCCGGTCTCCTGGGACTTGCTGTTCTCTTGTACGGGGCCGGGCTGTGTATCACGTTACCATAACGACGAGGGAGGAACTTCCCAGCCAGAGCGCTGACGTCAAGGCAGAGCCGCTTGCCTCTGATTGGCCAGCGCGCTGCCTTTCAGTAGCGCCGACAGGAAGTTCCTCCCTCGTTGCTATGGATGCCGATACACAGCGTGGACTGGAGTGCAGCGGCGAACTACAGCACCCAGGAGGCTGGCGATGAAACGAAAGGTACACTATATTATGTTATATTATATGCTCACCTTACCTTCCGTTCCATCGCAGGCCTCCTGGGTCTTGTAGTTCGCCGAGAGGACGTCGTGATGTACCCGGGAACTACAAGACCCAGGAGGCCGGCGATGGAACGGAAGGTAAGGTGAGAATAATACTGTATGTGTGTGCATGCGTGTGTGTTTGTGTGTGTTTGTGCGCACATGTGTGTGTTTATGTGGACTGCAAGTACGGGTCAGAGTGCGGTGGATGTACGAAACCGGAAGTGTGTGCACTGAGGATTTCACTCGTACAGCAAAGCTTTCTCGTAAAGCGGATTACAAATTAAGCTTTGCTTGTTAAGCGAAATTCTCGTTAAGTGGGTTACTCGTTAAGCGAGGTACCACTGTAATTGTCTTTATATTAAGACCACATATTATCTTCAGGTTTTGAGTAAAAACGTTTCCTTCAAAATGGGTCAACCTGTACTACACCTATAAATTGGGACTGTATTTCCTATGGTGATGTTGTGTTCCATGGAGCTCTTTTAAAAGGAAAAATAAAGTTTTTCATTTTATGGATACATTGATCACTTGGGTTTAAAATTTGGTAATACCAATGGTTTGGTGACTGACATCAACTTCATTCATGAGAATCATGGCCTCTTGGACAAAAATGGTGCTATCATGGTCACGCTCACTTGACCCTCTCTGATTTTCCTTAGGACTGCCGGAATCAACATCACTGGTGAGAAGGCATAAGCCAGATTGAAATCCCACCTGACCAGGATGGCGTCTACCATATGCAGATCTTCTCTGAGATCCATGGAGCAGAACATCCTCACTTTCCTAGTCTGTTTGTTTACAAACAGGTCTATGTCTGTTAGGGGTACTTCACACACAGCGAGATCGCTACTGAGATCGCTGCTGAGTCACGTTTTTTGTGACCTCATTAGCGATCTCGCTGTGTGTGACACTGAGCAGCGATCTGGCCCCTGCTGTGAGATCGCTGCTCCTTACACACAGTGCTGGTTCGTTTTTTTATTGTTGCTCTCCCGCTGATAAGCACACATCGCTGTGTGTGACATCGAGAGAGCAACAATCCTGAATGTGAAGGGAGCAGGAGCCGGCGTCTGACAGCCTGCGGTAAGCTGTAACCAAGGTAAACATCGGGTAACCAAGGTGGTTACCCGATATTTACCTTCGTTACCAGCCTCCGCAGCTCTCACGCTGCCAGTGCTGGCTCCTGCTCCCTGCACACGCTAAGTTAAGCGGTGTGAGCTGGTAACTAAGGTAAACATCGGGTAACCATACCCGATGTTTACCTTAGTTACCAGTGTCCGCAGCTTCCAGACGCCGGCTCCGTGCAAGTGCAGCGTCGCTTGCACGTCGCTGCTGGCTGGGGGCTGGTCACTGGTCGCTGGTGAGATCTGCCTGTTTGACAGCTCACCAGCGACCATGTAGCGATGCAGCAGCGATCCTGACCAGGTCAGATCGCTGGTCGGATCGTTGCTGCATCACTAAAGTGTGAAGGTACCCTTAGCCCCTATAAGTCTACTATCTGATTGAAGACTGCTGGATTCAACATTTTACTTGTTTCAGCTGATTGCGGCTTAGAAAGTCTGCTTTGCAGTTTTTTTTCTCACCTATGTGAAGTGCTATTAATGTAGAGAGATGTAGCTCTCCAACACAGATGCAGTATCATTTACTTAACATATATACAGCAGTCACAATATCACCTCTATAATGTACATACACAGTTGCAGTGCCACCTACATAATGTATATACAGCAGTCACAGTATCACCTTCATAATACATATATAACAGTTGCAGTATGACCTACTTAATGTATATACAGCAGTCACAGTATCACTTACATAATGTATATACAACAGTCACAGTATCACCTACGTAATGCATATATAGCAGTCACAGTATCACCTATGTAATGCATATATAGCAGTCACAGTATTACCTACAGTACATAATGTATATACAACAGTCACAGTATCGCCTACATAATGCATATACAACAGTCGCAGTATCACCTATGTAATGCATATACAACAGTCGCAATATGACCTTGTTAATGTATATATGCAGAAGTTGCAAGATCAACTACATAATGTATGTACAGCAGTCACAGTAATTTATATACTGCGACTGCTGTATATATGCTATCACCAATATAATGTAAATACAGGAGACGCAGTATCACCTATGTAAGGCATATACAGCAATCACAGTATCACCAATATTATGAGTGCTGTGGCTTAGTAGCCAGCGCTGCTTTATTGGCTCATATTGTCACTCCCCTCACTATTAATTCCCTGCCTAATGCACTGGTGCATAAGGTCCAGAATACTTTTAGGAAGGGCCCATATTTTGTAGTCAAATTTATAACCACATTTTTATCTCCATGCTAAGACAGTCTGCATAGTCTGATCATATATCATAGTCTCTTTCCAAAATTAATGATAGAAAAAAAAGAGGTCAGGTACAAGGGGTACTGATAAAACAGACTACACAGGTTGGTTCATAGGCTGTAATCCTAAATCACATAATATAGATTGGAGCTGCAGGCTGAAAATGATATAACATTTTTAATCTAAAGTATGTGGACGGTTACTTTAGTTTTTGTGGTAATCATTTGTGTTAAGTAGTAGACCCCAATGGAGTGGCAGAGGAAGCATTATCATTGTTGTTAAATCTAACAATGTGCAACATTTTGTGATTACTCACTACTCACTAGTGTGAAAAATAGACTAGACATGCTAAAAAAGGTATCAGCAAAAATCACAGATCATTCCCAGAGATATTTATATCATCTTAAAATATCCTGTGCAAAAGCAGTTTTTCTTGCCAGACCCACAAATGAGAAAATGTGGTTTAGACTAGTTTTATTATCTCTAAAAAATGTGTTCAAATGTTTTAATGCAGTATAATTTATCACATACTAATGTATTAGCTGAAATTAATCTCTAAGCCTCTATAATGCATATATAAAATTCACAAATATACGGTACATTTTACACAAATATACACACAAATCTTATGTACACAATACACATACATGTACCCATTACACATTCATATACACACTAAAGGAGTTGTCTGGTTTCAGATGAAAAGTCTGCAGTCACAGCAAACTGCAAGCCATGACATTTTCTAATGAACACATTGTCACGGTTTTCCTGTATTCCCTGTTTGGTTGGGTGGTCATGTGCCCACATGTGTGAGATTTGCATACTTGACAACTAGTCTCATCTATCTTCTCTGAATAGAAGAAAACTGAGAGAAAGACAAGAGACTAGTTAACAAGTGCGGGCAAGTATGCAAATTGATACACAGCGTGTGAAATACATATTGAACACATCACCAATTTTCCAGGTAAATATATTTCTAAAGGTGCTATTAACATAAAAAAGTCTCAACAGATGTCGGTAATAACCCATACAATCCACGCAGGCCAAAATTGAAACAGTAGATGTCCATAAATTAAGTTATGGATAATGATGAGTGAACCTGAACTGTAACGTTCGAGGGTCAATACCGAACGCCTAGTGTCCGTGCACGGACCCTAAACACAGACTTCTCAGAGAAGTCTGTGTTACTGTTCGGGTACGGCCACCCAGATAAAAAAAAAGGCAAAACGGGGATTAAAACAGGACAGTTATACTTACTGAGTCACAAGGCCACTTTACATACAACGATATCGCTAGCGATCTCGTTAGCGATGGGACATGCCCAGATCATTGCTACGATTTGCCGAGATCGTTCATAGGTAGTTTTGTAGCGGTCACATGTACCCATCTCACAAACGATGCTACATCGTTCAGCGATATATTGTTTGACCAAGGCGGTTGTGTGGACATCGTCAAACAGCATTCCTCCCAACGATTCCAGCAACGACAGAGGCGTATAATTATCAACCATGGCTGCAAATCAGAACGCAGTTGGGACCACCAATCAGAGCATAGGAGGCGTGGAGAATTGCTTGTAACGACACGCCCGCGTCGCTGATGACGGACGCAGTAACGATGTTGTTCATCGTTGGCAGGGTGTCCAACATAGCAATATGTCTGCTGCGTTCGAAACGCCGAACAATATTTTGAAAATGTGTCAACAATCAACGATTTTCGCTATTTTTACGATCGTTCAGAGTCGCTTGTAGGTTTCAAATGCAACGACGTCGCTAATGACGACGGACGTGCATCACGAAAACCGTGACCCAGACAACATATCGTCAGATAAATCGTAGCATGTAAAGGGGCCTCTACACTGCTCCGAGCCTGATCAATACATTTCTTGTATATGTACTGCTTCCCCCAGCCACCCTCTGTGACAACATCTGTGATTAGTTGCAGTCACAGTGCCGGCATGCTGGCATCTGTGATGGGTTGCCCTCACACTAACTGTCTTGGTCCCCAGAGTGGAGTGTTAAAATAAATAAATAATTGGAAAAAATGGCGTAGGGTCCCCTGTATTTTGATTTTTGATACCCAGCACAAATAATGCCATCAGCTGCCGGCTACATCCCGAGCTGTGTGCATTATCTTTCCTGCGTATCAAAATATGAGGGATCCCAATGCATGATTTATTATTATTTAAATAAATGATTTTAAAAAACATTTTTGGATCTCCCCCATTTTTGATACCCAGTTAAGATAAAGCAGACAGCTGGGGGCTAGTATTCTCAGACTGGGGAGCTCTATGGTTATTGTGCCATACCCAGCCTAAAAATAGCAGTCACCCCAGACTTGGTGAATCCATTAGTGCTGAAATGTTTGCTGAAATGTCTGCACCAGATTTCAGCAGAAGTTTTGCACCTACTGGCAGAAAACCACACCAAAACAGTGTGAAAACCAATTTTTGCATTTTTGGCCAAGAGATGCAAATTTGGTGATTAAATCTTTACACCAAACTCCTGTACCTAATTTACACATCTTGGCTAAAAAAAAATCGTGCAGTTACGCATCATACCTTATGCAGTAGTGATGCTTTTTTAGCCAGGAGGTGTAGATTGGGTGAAGGAATATGCTGTTGAAATTTCAGCACCAAATCTACATCTCTTGACAAAAAAATGGGGTTTTGTGCCAGAGAATGCAGGTCTGTGAACCAGTTAAGTCGGAGACCTCGTCTCAGGTTGCCTGTGATCACAGGTGGATTACTGTGGGAAACTCCAGCTATGACCGCAAATAACATGAATGACATCACTGCTGATCATGAGGCTCATTCATTCTCTGCCTGCAGCTCACAACAGACAGTCATTATTTTATGACTGCCCCTTGTCACTTTAGATGTAACAGAGCAGGAATCGTTGTGAGACCTTTATTTATTTTTATACCACGATAGTGACTTGCAGACAGGATGTAGGCAAAGAGATCCTTAATCCAACAATATATCACTTAGATTTCTAGGTGCAGCAGTTCTGACACAATCAAAGTTTTTAGATTTAGCAAAGCAGAAGAGCTAAGAAAGCTGTCCCTACCCACACCAGGCTTTCAGTATACAATATCTTTATTCAATGACAGTGAGCTGCTAAGGTACCGCCCCGCGGGCTCGGCTGCGACCGCCGAGCCGCTCGGATCCGTGCTCATACTGCAGGTGGTGGCTCGAGGCTCTCATGGACCCGGGGGTCACGTCGCTCTGCAAGGGAGTTGGCGCTGCATGCGGGGACTTGGGTGAGGAGTTCCACGGCCAGGGCAGCGGTTGTTTGGTTTGGATTGTAAGTTCGTGACGCCACCCACGGGTTGTGGTGAATAGATGGACACCACCGCTGCCGTTAACTAGGCCTCCTGGGGACGGTGTTTCGCAGCTTGGTGTTGACCCCTCCATGGGTAGGGGAATGATGGTCCCGGGGGCCCGGGGGATGTGCTGAGGTGGGGGAGCTGGTGGTGCGTGCTAGACGCGGGTGCGATGCTGCGCGGCCCGAAGGCACTGGTGTACTCACTCTGACACAACACACTGGAGTCTCTGGTAAACCAAACGGAGTGATGAACGGGGCCCGCAGCCGGCTGCAGCTTCTCCCAGAATAGGTTGGGGGTTTCCGCCTTTCTCCTGCACCTCTGTGTGTAAATATTTGACTCCTATGCCTAGACACCGGTAGTCCGCTCCCCGACTTGCATATGCTGTAGGAGCCCATTTGCCCGCAGACGCTGGCCCTTTGGGTCTCTATGCTTTGGTGGGGGCTTTACCCTGTATGGTTGGACTGTTGTCTTCTAACGGGGCTTGTGTGGGATAGGTCCTTATGTCTAGTCCGCAATCAGTTGATTTGACTCGCCCTGTCGGTTTGGGGCCTTGTCTGGGTCTGAGAACCCCTCATGGTGTTCCAGTTTCCAATCGGTTCCCCGGTTTGGTGCCGGCGGGCCACCGCCCGACCCTGGTCCCTACGGTTGCACCGGCTGTAATTCCAGCTCCTGCAGGCGGCCACCACCGTCTGCCTCCTTGCCAATGGTGACTGGGCCCCGACCCAGCCACCTGGCAGTCTCCTGGCAGGCCTGAACACAGGACTGCCCATGAACTTGACTGCTTTTCACCTCCTCTAGACTACTCTTCACTTGTGCTTGACTCTTGTGTTGTGTTTTCCCGCCTCCAGGCCTGTGAACTCCTCGGTGGGTGGAGCCAACTGCCTGGCTCCGCCCCCCTGGTGTGGACATCAAACCTGGAGGGTGGTGACTGGTAACAAGGTTTTTAGTTTGACTGATGTCACCTAATCTGGAGGGGGGTGTGGTGTTGTGTGTGACTACCTGGGACGACCTGACTAGTCCAGGGCGTCACACTAATCACAATGAGAATCTTCTGAGGCTAAAATAAACGTTGCAAGCAATCAACAGCAGAGACTTGCTAAGAGAGGCATTACTGAAATTTGTGTTTTAACCCTTGCAGCATGCTGTCTTCAGATTGCATAGCAAAACCTGCTGAGAGATTGCCTTTAATTTGTTTAATGTTTCCTGACAGACGAGCCTATGTTAAACTTTTAATAAATGGATTATGAATTCCTCTGATCACTTTGTTTCTTACTGTCTTGTTTGCGTCATTTAGCATGGTTACAGTCCTTCTCCTTTAAAGCGTACTTCCATTTCCCTAAAAAAAGATTATAGTGCAGAACTCTGCAGTATAAGCTTTCTATTAAATCTCTGCTTTACATGTTTCTGCTGATAACCCACCGCAAGGACTACCTGAAGTCTTTGCCGCAGACTACACTAAACTAGGCAGCGTCATGCTCGATGCTCCTAGATACTTTATTCTGGGTGGTAGCAAGAACTGTAAAATCGTATAACAATAGTTTCCAAACTGAACATGGCCGCCAAGCAGCAGAATTATGCTGCATACTTTAGTGCAGCACACAGCACAGGCTTTGGGTAGTCCGTGCTTTGGGTTATCAGCAAAAAGATGTAATGGAATGATTTAAAGAAATTACACTGGTATGGTTTAACATTTTTCTTTTTATTACAAGAGTTCCTTACCTCGCCGTAGTTAATAGTATTATTGTAAATCCTCATTTCTGGGTATACATTCTCCAGGTACCATTTAAAATTACGACACTGTAGTTTATGTCGAAGAGCTAGTCTTTCAGATACATCGCCAAAGTCCACCCCAGGGTTCTTTGAAAAGAAAGTAAGACCAGATATCAGGTTTCTGTTTCATAGTTCAGTGAATTGTCTTAACAACACTTTCCAGAACATTGTTGTACATTTAACAGACTGACAGAATGATAAACCTCATGACACTGAAATCTGGGGAACCATACAAGATACAGAGACATAACACATTTAGGCAAATTAAATATTGATCACTTTATTTTGCTACATTTCCGCAAGGAAGTTATTCATTGATGTCGTCTATGGAGAGCGCAAATGTAATGTGTCTGTTCTGTGATACATATCTAAACCCTTCATCAGGTTAAATTTATTCTGCAAGCTTACTGCATGGATTGATTTTAATTTTATGGAAAAATAATTGTTTATAAAGAAAATATTACATTATATACAAAAAAGTCATTTTCTAAAAATATTAAATTGGCATGGATTAAACAATTTTGCATTGTCTTGGAAGCGCCATCACACAATGTTCTTTGTATATATACTTACGTTTTTGAGACAACAGATATAAAGTCTGCTCTAAGGTATTACCCCACTGTCATGTATGAGCAGAGCCTATTCAGGATTCTTGCAATTAAAATTCTACTGAACTGCTAATCACATGGACAAGCTGGTTGTCTCATATAAAGCCACTAAACTTCAGGAATTAAACTTTATTTATTTCCAATCATCTGCAGATTTTGTTTAGTGCACACTTAGTAAAAATGAACAAAAAAGGGGGGGATTTTTCCAGCTCACCTGTTCTCCAACTCCTAGTAATCCTCCAAAGTGCACAAGCCTGCCGGTCAGTCCTAGCCGGTATAACAGGCAAAAAAGTGATGAAAGAGTCGGCTCAGCACAAATCCAATAAAATATAAAAAAACGTTCTTTATTGATATTTCCTTAAAATAATCATTCCTGGAAATACATCACACAAAGGTATAATCTGCATACAGGTGAAACTTTACGCGTTTCGTACCTATATTATAAAAACAAAAGGGTCCTTAATCATAAGTGATAATTTTATTTTTATGATATAGGTCCGAAACACGTAAAGTTTCACCTGTATGCAGATTATACCTTTGTGTGATGTATTTCCAGGAATGATTATTTTAAGGAAATATCAATAAAGAAATATTTTTTATATTTTATTGGATTTGTGCTGAGCCGACTCTTTCATCACTTTTTCGACACTTAGTAAAAAGCAATTAAAAAATACATAAAAACAACAAAGAATGAATATCAAAGCTACTTATTTACAGGAGACTTACCGTCATTGGTATGTTCCACGCCATATAAACATGGGACTTGAACTCATCCATCCAGACTTCTGCAGCTCGTAGAGCATTACGCTTTGCATAGTAATCAATATCATTATTATAAGGCTTCTTTGTGCGTTCAATATGGGCAACTCTAGAGCAAGGCAAAACTTCCATACTTCCCCCACACTGCCAGACCTAGAAAGCAGATGTTCAAAAATGAGACTGGCAGGAAATGCTTTACTTGAACTCAAGAATTTGTTAGTATGATTTTACTACCAAAACTACTGTAGTGGTTGTATGGCTGTAAAGGTCACTTTACTAGTATAACAAAAATGACAACTGGTAAATGATAAATGTTTTGCAATAATACGATGTGCTAGTAATGGAAAATCAAACTTTGTACCCACATGAAAATTAGCCTACAAGTGCATTGGCACAGCCTGCATACAATTCCAAAATAACTTTTAGGTTTCTTTAAAGGTTGATTTCTTAGTGCTGGAACATCAACTTTCTACAAAACAGGCATAATTTTTATAGTTGAACTGGAACCCATTCAGCCATACTCCAAGCTTCAGTGGGTACATCATCCTGACAGGTTCCCTTTAAAATTGAATGTTCATGTTCTATGTTGAACAAATTCTTTACATATCTTTGTAATATGTGGTTTTAAATTTTTCTGATACAAAGATCCAAGTCTCCAGCAATAACATGATAAAATTAAGACTACCTGCAATTAATGCCATTTATTGGTTGGGAGCTTACTCCATACAACTTATGTATTAACCTCAAGTCTATTTTTCAGTATTTACCAGGCTCTTAACTGGTCAATGAGGTACATTATCATCAAAGGTTAGTAATTATAATTCACATATGCGTGGTAGCTAAAAATTGAATAGCATCATACTGGAGACAAGTTTTGATTCCCACAATCACTGAGGTGATTGACAAAGTTACCTTACATAACGATTTCGAACAAAGTTATGCAATTTATAATAATTCATTTGCTGCATATCATAAAAAATGGAGCCCTTGGCTTTCTTACCAACAAAATTCTTAATAGAGTCTGGTCCATGTGCTTAATGTCTGAATTTTAAACTCCACAATCCTTGAAAATTGAGACTTCTATACCTGGAATTTGACTTCTTTATTCTGCATTTTATCTTCTTTATGTATATATACTTGAATTATTATAAAAGTTCTCCATTGTTTCTTACCCTTTCCCACTCCCTTCCCTCTTTTCCTCTCCTGCCCAATAAAATGTTCTTTTATTCATCCCATCCCTCCCTTTTCTCCCTACCCTTTCCCTTAGGTATGATGGTTTACTCACTTGATACGTTAATGTCTACATATACTGCTATGTATTGAGTGTCCTGTATTAAGTTACTGTTTGTTTTGCATTGATTGTTTGTATGAAAATTCTTTAATAAAAATTATTTCAATCAAAGGTTAGTAATCCAGTTATAATCCCGGCTCAGGAGCTGAACCTGCTTCATATTAGGCAGATACCGGTTGTGTTACAAAGCTAACATATGCCTGTAACTGCTCCCAATGATAAGCGAGCACTACCATGCTTGGGTGCTTGGTACTCATAACAAGCAGTTGGACGCTTCAACAGCCTTGATTCATGTACTGAGTATAATGGAAGTCAATGAGGAAGGCGAACATTTTTCCAGAAGATCTTCTGGAAAAATACTCGAGTTTTCCATAGACTTCCATTATAACTGGTACACAAGTCGAGCTCGTCCAAGTGACCAACTGCTCGTTACGACTACCGAGCACCCAAGCACGGTAGTGTGCGCTCATCAATAATGCCAATGTTAGATATTTAAATTATGTTATTGCCGTTACATGATGGCAGAGAACTGATTGGATTCCTTGGCAGGTAGAGGCCTGATGAAGACCCTCGTTAATGCCATCTTGGTTCACCTATGAAGCTCAGTCACAGACTATGCTTTATACGAGAGCTGTGATTTTGCTACATACTGCAATACTATGGTAATGCACATTCAAATCACCTAAAAGTAGTAAAAAATTAGGTAATAAGAAAAAAATGTAAAATATTTAAAAGTTTAAATCATCCCCCTTTCCTTGCAATAAAAATAAAAAAATTAAAACATGTTTTAAATTAAACTAATTTGGTATTATTGCTTCCAAAAAATCAGATCTAACAAGATATTAATTTATTTAAACTGTAAGTTCAATGCCAAAATAAAAAAATAAAAAAATGCTGTGGGTGGTGCAGAGGGGGGCCCAGATGCTCATTGCGAGCGGCGGGGCTGTCCTGGGGCTGCGGGCGCCGCTCTGTCCTGGGGCTGCTGGGGCTGCTCTGTGCTGGGGCTGCGAGGGCTGCTTTGTCCTGGAGCTGCGAGGGCTACTTTGTGCTGTTGCTTGCTGCAGGTGGTGAGGTATGGGCCATTCTGAAGATGTTGGTGGTGCGGACTTCAAAGAAATGGCGCCCGAAGTCGGCACATGCGCAAATTGAGTTATCGGCTCAATGACAAGCCGAGATCTCATCTGCCCATGCGGCACCTCCAGGCACCATTTTCCTTATGTCTGGTACTGGGACATGAATGGGCCGGAGGCAGCACATACGCAGATGAGCTCTTGAGCTGTGAGCTCCATCTGCGCATGCGCCAACTCTGGGCACCATTTTTTGAAGCCCTCATCGCCGACATCTTCAGAATGGCCTGTGCCTCACTGCCCACAGCACCAGCACAGAGCAGCGTGACCCGCCGCACAGAGCTCCACAGAGCAGCGGCACCTGCCGCACAGAGCAGTGCCGCCCACCACACAGAGCCATACAGAGTAGCACCACACGCTGCACAGAGCAGTGCCCGCAGCACACCACACAGCATTGCCCCTGCCTTTTGTGACCCCTTTCCCCCACTCCCCGGTAAGTTACATTCGGATTTTAAGATGCACCCCTTATTTTCCTCTCATATTTTTGTGAAGAAAAGTGCATCTTACAATCCAAAAAATACGGTATAACATGTTACACAAAAAAAGACCTCATATGACTATGACGACAGAAAAATAAAAAAGTTATGGGTCTTTAAATAAGAGGGGGGGAAAACAAAAGCACAAAAAAAAATTCCCTGGTCATTAAAGGGTTATGTTTCCCCTAATAATAGCTAAAACTTCTATGGATATTTTTAGAGCTCTGAATCATAAAATAAAGCATAAGAATAACAGAAGAATATAGATAGTACACAATTCTGTGGCCTGATGTAATCAAATGTAACAAAGAACAGATACATGAGTGCCAGATAATTAAAACAAATATTGGAAAAAATAGCTTTTATGCTAATCATCCTAATCTAGTGACTATTGCAGATAGCTATGCAGCCAATTATTGGTCTTAGGCCCCCTTCACATGTCAGTGATTCTGATACGTATGTGCTTTTTTTTTATACTTACCAGAATCACTGACATACGCAGACCCATTTTAATCAATGGGTCTGTTCACACATCAGTGATTTTTCACTGAACGTGTCTCCGTGCAGCGTACACGCGTGTCCGTGATTCTGCACGGAGACAAGTCCATTTTTTTCTGGATTCACTGATGACCCACGGACCACACTATGGTGTGATCTGTGTGTGATCCGTGAAACACGTACCAGACAAACACTGACATATTAAATAATAAAGATTTTCAACTAACCCTTCCAGCGATTCGCTGTGCAGCCTCCGCTCTCTGCAGCTCCTGCCCGGCTCATGAATATTCATGAAAGCAGAAACAGCCGACCCGGAAGTAGCTGCAGAGAGCGGTGGGCGGACGCTGCAGAGCCAAGGAGTTCAGCACCATGGACAGCAGGAGCGAAGGCAGGTGTGTAATGTCCATTTGCAATGTGCACGGATTGCACATGGACAACCCATGTGTGCCATGAATCACGGAACATGGAGGGACATGTGCATGTTTTACATGTCAGTGAATAATGTCAGTGTTTTTCACTGATGTGTGAAGGGGGCCTAAAGGGTACTTCTCACATAGTGAGATCGCTAGCGAGATCGCTGCTGAGTCACAGGTTTTGTGACGCACCAGTGACCTCATCAGCGATCTCGCTGTGTGTGACACTAAGCAGCGACCTGGCCCCTGCTGTGAAATCGCTGATCATTACACACTGCTCTGGTTCATTTTTTGCTCATTGCTCTCCCGCTGTGAAGCACACATCGCTGTGTTTGACAGCGAGAGAGCAACGATCTGAATGTGCAGGGAGCAGGGAGCCGGCTTCTGACAGCTGCGGACGCTGGTAACCAAGGTACACATCAGGTAACTAAGCGAAGCGCTTTGCTTGGTTACCCGATATTTACCTTGGTTACTAGCGTACACCGCTCTCTTGCTGCCAGTACTGGCTCCTTGCACACGTAGCCAGACTACACATCGGGTAACTAAGCAAAGTGCTTTGCTTAGTAACCCGATTTGTACCCTGGCTACGACTGCAGGGAGCAAGCACAAAGCAGTGTGCATAACCAGGGTAAATATCGGGTAACCAAGCAAAGCATATTACCTAGTTACCCGATATTTACCTTGGTTACCAAGTGCAGCATCATTTCCACGAGTCGCTGGTGGCTGGTCACTGGTCGCTGGTGAGATCTGCCTGATTGACAGCTCACCAACGACCATGTAGCGATGCACCAGCGATCCTGACCAGGCCATATCATGGTCGGAATCGCTGGTACGTCGTTTAGTGAGACGGTACCCTTAAGGCCCTGTCACACACAGAGATAAATCTTTGGCAGATCTGTGGTTGCAGTGAAATCATGGACATATTGTTCCATTTGTACACAGCCACAAACCTGGCACTGATTGTCCACAATTTCACTGCAACCACAGATCTGCCGCAGATTTCTCTCTGTGTGTGACAGGGCCTATAGTGTTCATGTGAAGATAGTGGACACAAGACCACTAAAGTACAGGCCGGACTGCCTGCCTCAAAGGTAGTTAAGGGAGGGCAGCATGACTAAGGAGAGATGCTAGGCCTGTGGGCATAACAAGGGATTAAGTTGCGGATGCACTTTGTGCAGGAGAATTGGAGGGTGGGGTTATAAGGGCTGCTGGGTTGTGGAGCCCTGTGATTGATCAGGGGCAAGGTAGTTGTAGGGTAGTAAATAGGGCAGGTCTTTGGGATGGGAGTAGTCTTTTGGTACCTGGAAGATGTCTGGAATCATACCGCCCACCCGCCCTAATTTTTGGAGCGACGTGGAGAGATAAAGAGGCATTTAATTTGTTGCAGCTGTAGGTGGAAAAGGAGAGGGGTATTTGAAGTTGGTGGATTGCACAAAACAGTAAGAAGATACCCATTGCAGAAATGGGTTACCCGTTACTTTGAGTTTTGCTATATACAGAAATACTGTGGTATTGCTGTGAATAGTACAAACAATCAGGCAATCGCAGATTCAAGCCCTCTAAAGGGACTTAACATATATTGAAAAGTTAAAAAAATAGATCAAATCACAAACTTTTTCTCCATTAGGAATAAATACACAAAAATAATTAAGAAACAAACACGTGAGATCGCTACATCTGAAAAAGACCTATCTATCAAAATATGAAATAAATTAAACCGATTGGTAAACGACGTAATGAGAACAAAAATGTAAACCCTAAAGTTAGTTTTGCAGCGGAAAAAATACTATGAGGCTGAAAACATCTACCCCACAACGCCAAAAACAAGCCCTTACTCAGCTCCATCAACCAAAAATGAAATGGTTTTTATTTCTTGTTCTTCTTACAAATTTCTGAATTTTCTTTTTACCACTTGCATAATAATAATAATAATAATAAATGCACGTTTAATTTCTCCATAATCGTACTTCGCTGGAGATTTATATTGCCGGGTAATTCTGTACCATATAGTGAACGCTGTAAATAAAAAAAGACAATAAATTGTGTATTTGCTGTCTTTTCACAATTGTGCCGCACTTGGAATTTTTTACCCAATACATGAAAGTACTTCTTATGCAAAAACAAATATTGTCATTATAAAGTACAACTTGGCGCACAAAAAAATCAAGCCTTCATGATCAACTAAAGAAAATAGCCAAGTCGGAAAGGGGTAAGAGCTGGCAAACAGTGGTGTAAAGCAAATGCAAACTGGAAACCTGGTTATATAATGGCTGGGGTTATGTTTGACTTGTATTTTGTTGTTGCACACAGGCTATGAAGGGGTTAAGGGTTTACAGAAATACAGCACACTTTGACAATCAAAGGATGGATGTGCACAGCGCAAACTTGTGCTTTAATCAATTGCTACAGATTTTTATTTTGTTACTTTTTTTTACAGCATTTAGACTCTAAGGGGTACTTTGCACGCTGCGACATCTCAAGCCGATGCTGCGATGCCGAGCGCGATAGTCCCCGCCCCCGTCGCAGCTGCAATATCATTGTGATAGCTGCCGTAGCGAATGTTATCGCTACGATAGCTTCACATGTACTCACCTGCCGTCCGACGTCGCTCTGGCCGGCGACCTACTCCTTATTAAGGGGGCGGGTCGTGCGGCATCACTGCGACGTCACACGGCAGGCGGCCAATAGCAGCGGAGGGGCGGAGATGAGCGGGATGTAAACATACCTCCCACCTCCTTCCTTCCGCATAGCCGGCGTGAGCCGCAGTGACGCAGGTAAGGTGATGTACCTCGCTCCTGCGACTTCACACACAGCGATGTGTGCTGCCGCAGGAGCGAGGAACGACTTCAGACCGTCGCGTCAGCGTAATTATGGATTACGCCGACGCTACACCGATGATACGATTACGATGCTTTTGCGCTCGTTAATCGTATCATCTAGGATTTACACACTACGATATCGCCTGCGATGCCTGATGTGCATCACTTTCAATTTGACCCCACCGACATCGCACCTGCGATGTCGTAGTGTGCAAAGTGCCCCTAAGGCTATGTGCCCATGGGACTCTGCACCCGCAGATTTTGCTACAGAAAACCTGCGGATTTATCTGGATTTTCTAGATAAATCTGCAGGTTTAAGCAAGTCTAGACACTCCCTATGTTATCCTATGGGACATGGGGAGTGTCTGTGTCCCTGCTGTGGTATATGCAGGTGCGGATGTCCCGCAGCTGCACATAACTGCATGGCAATTATTACTGCGGATTTACCTGTGGCTATCCCGGCCCTCCACTATGGAGATAGAGGCCGGGAGTTCCGCAGGTAAGTCGCTTGAATGTCCGCAGGTTTCCCACAGCTATTTTTCTAGAATCCCGCAGCGATGTATAGCTGCGGATTATGGCGAGCAGCTGCGGGAAACCTGCGGACGTACCTGCGGATATATCCGCAGGTACGAGCTCCGGTGGGCATATAGCTTTAATACAGCCATCTTAGACAATAAGTCTATAGGTTTTGAAAAATGGTGTCAGCCATATCATTCATAGTTCCATAATGGGGAAAAAATATATATATTTTAAAACCCTTGGCTTTTTTTTTTTATTTTGCACAGGTGGAGAAGTTGTTAAAATTACCCAACTTGCCGCTGGGACATCCCAAGGACGAATTGCTCAACCCGAGACACCAGTTACTCTTCAGTTCCAAGGAAATAAAATTACTCTATCCCAGAGCCAACTACGCCAGCTTACTGCAGGCCAGCCATTACAGCTACACGGTAAAATTGAGAAACAAAAAACAAACACATTTTGATAGTGTTTTTAAGTTTTGGGGGGTTTTTTTTAAGAAAATTATTGCACTTACACGTTTTGTTATACACATTTTTATTTCTTTTTTGTGTATTGGAACAATACCATATAAAGAGGGAAAAAAAAAGCAAATTGGACATAATGTCACACTAGACTCCCTTAATGGGCCGCACATAATTGTTTGAACCCTCAACTTAATATTTGTTTGCACACTGAAAATAACTGCAATCAGTCACTTCCTATAACCATCAACAAGCTTCTTACACCTTTCATCTTTTGCAAACTGCTCCAGATCTTTCATATTTGAAGGGTGCCTTCTTCTAACAGCAATTTTAATATCTCTCCACTGCTGTTCAATGAGATTTAGATCCGGACTCATTGCTGCCACTTCAGAACTCTCTAGTACTTTATTTCTATCCATTTCTGGTCACTTCTTGTAGTATGTTGGGGGTCATTGTCCTGCTGGAAGACCCATGACCTAGGTCGCAAATCCTACTTTCTGACACTGGGCACTACAATGTGACCCAAAATCCTTTGGTAATCTTCAGATTTCATGACGCCTTGCACACAGACAAGACACCAAGTGCGAGAGGCAGCAAAACACTCTAAAAACATCTTTGAACCTCCACCATATTCAACTGTAGGTACTGTGTTCTTTACTTTGTAGGCCTCATTACGTTTTGTGTAAACAGTAGACTGATCTGCTTTACCAAAAAACTCTGTCTTGGTCTCATCTGTCCACAAAATGCTTTCCCAGAAGGATTTTGGCTTACTCTAGGTCTGTCAGACCGTCAGAACTAGATCACTGACCGATTCTGATTTAGCTCATTGTGCAGCCAGCAATAGATGTTAAAACACAGGCTATAGATTGCAAGTGCTGCAATGTTTTTAATGAAATTAAAGTAAACCTGTCATGTGCAATATGTACCCAGGATCACAAGCCGTTCTGGGTGCATATTGCTAATCCTTGCATAACTGGCCCTCTATCGAGTAGCATAGATCAAGAGATCCTTAAAGAAAAAGTTTTTCCAAAGATTTGTTATAATATGCTAATGAGCAAAGGGACTAGTCGCAAGGGCTTTAGTTTCCTTGGCTAGTCAGCCCGCTTAGCATGTTAAATTTCCAACTTATCAAGCTATTTTGAGGGTCATCAAATATCAGAAATTCTAAATAATTCAAATGACCCAAATTCTCATGAAACATTAAATTCTTTATTATTTTATTAGACAAAAACACAAGAAAAATATTAAAAAGATGGATAATGATATAAAAATATCCTGGCTTCAAATAGTATGGTTGGTTAATGTGGGTCCCTGCTGGGCTGGGTCTCAGCGGGACATTGGTTGGTCAACACTCGGCTAGGTGTCCTCGAGCCGGTGTGGTGCAGCTGAGGGCAGGTGATGGTGTTCGTGTTGCAATCATTTACAATGGGAACCTTCACTTACCCCCCTCCTTTTCTGCTGGTTATGTTATTATTGGGTTATTACTATATTGATGTATGAAAATGTTATTGATTGTTTGATGTTAATCAATAAATTGGCTGCTGTGGCCTTTTAGATCCAAAGTCATACAGTCTTTGCATCTTAATTTTAGGTAAAGAAGTCGCGAAAGGTGGTTTTGGGTAGTGGTCAGGTCGGTACAATAAGGTAAGGCCCTCAGTCAGACTTTCCTGAGTCATGTCAGTGATTGCCTACAGCGGTCATGTGTTGTAGAGGGGAGTTCACTGATAGAGCCCTGTAAACTAAGAGGACATCTAAAGTGGCAGAGCTTCAGTAGGTCCGTAATGCTGATTTTGTGATTTTAAAGCCGTAACTACATTTGTCCCCATATTTACTGTAAGTAGAGACGAGCGGACAGGTGGAAGTTTGGGTTCTTTGGGTTCAGCAGGAGTTTAGATAAAGTTCTGTTCTGGACCCGGACGTGACCCAAAGTTCAATGTCCCCATACAGCCAGCCATATACAGAGCACTTCCGATGAAGGATGGGGGGTGTTTTTCAATTTTTTATATTTGTAAACACTACATCCTAAAACACTGATTTTAACACCTGTGCGAGCCATTCAAATACTGCAAGTAGATCGCTGAGCACCGAGCGTACCTGAGCACAGCAATGTTCGCTCAAGTGGTGTGCATGCGTAATGAACCCGAACTGTGAATTCAAACAGTGATTTTTTTTTTTTAAAGTCTGTATTCTGTACAGTTCAGTGAACTTTTCAGTTCGGGTTAACTCATCTCTACCTGTAAGCAATTTAGTATGCAGATACTTAGGGTGGTGTCACATACAGCGACGACGACAACGACGTCGCTGTTACGTCACCATTTTATGTAACGTTGCAGCGACGTCCCGTCGCTGTCACTGTGTGTGTCATCCAGCAACAACCTGGCCCCTGCTGTGAGGTCGCCGGTCGTTGCTGAATGTCCAGCTTCATTTTTTGGTCGTCGCTCTCCCGCTGTGACCCACACATTGCTGTGTGTGACAGTGAGAGAGCGACGAAGTGAAGCGTGCAGGTAGCAGGAGCCGGCATCTGGCAGCTGCGGTAAGCTGTAACTAGGGTAAACATCGGGTAACCAAGGGAAGACCTTTCCCTGGTTACCCGATATTTACCTTCGTTACCAGCGTCCGCCCTCGCTGCCAGTGCCGGCTCCTGCTCTCTGCACATGTAGCTGCAGTACACATCGAGTAATTAACCCGATGTATACTGTACCTAGGAGTGCAGGGAGCCAGCGCTAGGCAGTGTGCGCGACTCCCTGCTCTCTGCACATGTAGCTGCAGTACACATCGGGTAATTAACCCGATGTGTACTGTAGCTAGGAGTGCAGGGAGCCAGCGCTAAGCAGTGTGCGCGGCTCCCTGCTCTCTCCACATGTAGCTGCAGTACACATCGGGTAATTAACCCGATGTGTACTATAGCTAGGAGTGCAGGGAGCCAGCGCTAAGCGGTGTGCGCGGCTCCCTGCTCTCTGCACATGTAGCACAGCGACGCGTGTCGTTATGATCGCTGCTGCTTTTGCTGTGTTTGACAGCTAAGCAGCGATCATAACAGCGACTTACAAGGTCGCTGTTGCGTCACAGAAAATGGTGACGTAACAGCGACGTCATTGTCGCTGTCGCTATCTGTGAACCCAGCTTTACAGGGTATTTTTATTTCCAATTAAAGGGATTAGTCCCATGAACAAAGCATATTTTATTTAATAATATGTTACACAATTGTATGTGATAACAAAATGTTTTGAGATAATCTTGCAAATTTTCTCATGTTTCTGGCCATGAAGAACTACTCCAGATCATGGTCTGCATACACCACAACTCTTGGTCAGAAAATTTGGCATAAGACTCCTGTGATAATTAAATATACAGATGAAACAGCTCTTGCTGTCTCAGGTAACACACTCCAGTCTGAGATAAATGACTTTCCTGCCAAATTTATCACAGGAATGAATGTTTCTACCACATCACCAGTCTTATGAGCTCATCATGTGATAGATATATATATATATATATGTATATATATATATATATATATATATATATAGCTGGAGCTATAATGTCACTGACTTGATTTCTAAGAGGACTGAAGATGCAGCAGTAACACTCCCTCCTGTGATAAAACAGGCAGGGAAATGTGTTAACTCAGATAGGGAGTTATGTCAGAAAGCAGCAGCTGTGAGTCCTTGCTATTTCGGCTGCATACTCACTTATCATAAGTGACTTATTTTCTCCTTCCCCTGGCCAGGAAATCTGGAATTTGCTGAATATGGGCTGGAGCATCTTTGCAGGGTTAGATAATACAACTATCAGTATATAGCAGGGGCACATTTTCAAGATATCAGCACAATTGGGGTTTATAATAAATTTTGCACTCTTTGCCTCCTAAAACCTTTATGCTCCATTGTTTATTGCTGGCTGCAGAATGAGCTAATGAAGAAGATGTCTGTCTGCTTGTTCTGAGTTTGCAACTAGTTTATTTGCCTTTTTTGGAGCTCTCCTGTGCTGGTATAAGACTAGAGACCACAGCAAAGTTGAGCTAAACTCTTTGGCCATAAGTCAGTTAGACGAGCTAATAAAGAAAGCTACAAACTCTCATCAAAACAAGAAAACTGGCAGATTCTCAATCAGGAATGTCTGCAATAAATATTCATGGTGATATGTCACAGACATTGGGGGCTCAATGTCGTTCATATTCAACAGCTAAGAACTGGGTTGCCAAATTTAAAACGGGCCACTTCAGCACCAATGATGTGGAACGTCCTGGACGGCCAAGAGTGGTTGTTGTTCTGGAGATCGTCGATGCAGTGCACAACCTCATACTGGAGACTCAATGAATTTCAGCTAAAGCAATAGCAGACATCATGGAGATTTCCCATGATTGTGTTTGTGTCATTATCCATAAACATTTGGACATGAGGAAGCTATCTGCAAAGTTGGTCCCCAAACATTTGAAAACAAATCAGAGAAGTATGCGAGTGAAAACTTCCCGGTTTATTTGTCAGCATTTCCAGACTGATAAGGACTTCCTGCATTGACTGGTCACTATGGATGTGACCTGGATTTATTTGTATGACCCTGAAAACAAGGAGCAGTCAAAAAAGTGGGGGCACAGTGGTTCTCCTCATCCAAAGAAGTTCAGGGTGCAAAAATCAGCCACTAAACTGACAGCGTTTGTGTTCTGGGATAAGGAGGGCATACTGCTAGTGGACTACCTTCAAAAGGGTTCCACCATCAATGCAAGGTATTACATTGAACTTTTTGACCAATTGAAGGCAGATCAGAAGGCCAAAAGGCGTGGCAAGCTGTCCTAAAGAATCTTGTTCTTGCAAGATAATGACTCCGCTCACACTGCACAAGTGACCACGGCAAATCTGGTAGAGCTGGGCTTCCAGCTGGTTGACCACCCACCTTATTCACCAGATCTAGCTCCCTTCAACTATAATCTGTTTCCAAACCTGAAGAAACATCTCAAGGGTACCAAATTTCACACTATTTCTGATGCCATGGCTGCTATGGATGCCTGGTTTGAGGCGCAACCAAAATCCTTCTTTTTGCTAGGCTTACAGAACTTGGAATACCGATGTAAGAAGTGTGTTTACATCAGTGGAAAGAGTATGTGTAATAAATGTATAAAGTTTCATCATCCTATCTCGTTTCTTTCTGGTTAAAGCCAAAGACTTATCAGCAGCCCCTCGCATATGTATTTAGGTTAAAAAAATGTCTAAAAAGGTGTCTATATCATTTAAATGTACGCGATAATACTGTTCATGGCAGTATGTTTACAGGCTGCAGCACAGAAACAGAGGAAAGGAGAGCTAAAGCGGTCATATCTTTTCCGACATATCAATCAGTTAGAAGAGCAAATAGAGGAGACACTTGCAAAGAATGTGCATCAGGGGCTGAATTTGCATTAAGTTCTTGCAGGGATGCCCCAAGCATAAAGCACTAACTGAAGTTTTCATCAAAAGAGCATTCACCATTTCCACCTACAGCCGCCCCTCCTTCCTCGCTGCTGGAGGCCTGCATTGTACGACAGCGAACTCCAGGCCTCTCCCGCAGCTCAAAGATTAACACAAGCTTGTAAAATCAAAACATCAACATTAAAAACAACATACAGTTTATCTGCTGGTAAATTGCCAGCAAACAAAGAATATTGCTTTTTTTCTGACAGCAGAGGAAGACAATTGAGGCAAGTACTGGAGCTATTTATCTATACATACAAGCCCTCATCGATTACTTTACTACAATTTTTAAGAATCAAACAAAAGTCAAAATATTATTAACATGAATTTAAAAAGATAAGATGTTTATATACCATATTATGCAAAACAGATAATAGAAATATATTCTGTAAGGTTTTTTTATAACTTGTATAATGGTAGTGAGCACTTGGCAAAAGCCAGCTGTTTATGGATTAGAAATCTGCAGACCTCATTTTATAAGACAGCTATCATCTGAAATTTCCAAACAACACTGCCTTGAGAATAGCATTGATGTATGAAATCTGGTCCCTTCCATTCTTATGCATGTCGACCTAAAGCTGGCTCGCAGCACACCCCAGGCATATTTTCTACCATTGTGCATGAAATGAGAGAAGTAGTTTGTAACACAATAATTGAGAACTGTGGTTAAAATGCCCATCTCTAATGGAAATGTGTTCCCCCAGCTATAGTCATGATAATTACTCAATTTACAAATTACATTTTTCTTTTAACACTGGAGTGATGCTTCTAATCCAAGATCTCTGTACTAAAGGCTGCTTTACACGCAGCGACATCGCTAGCGATGTCGCTCGTGAAAGCACCCGCCCCCATCGTTTGTACTTCACGGGCAAATCACTGCCCGTGACGCACAATATTGCTAGGCCCCGTCACATGGACTTACCTTCCTACCGTTGCTGTGGCTGGCGAACAGCCTCTTTTCTAAGGGGGCGGTTCTTGCGGCCTCAGATGTCACACGGCAGGTATCCAATAGAAGCGGAGGGGTGGAGACCAGCCTTATTTATGACACGCCCACCTCGTAGCTGGAGGACGCAGGTAAGCTGTTGTTCGTCGTTCCCGGGGGGTGTGTCAAATGTAGCGATGTGTGCTGCCTCAGGAACAACGAACAACCTACGTCCACAACGACCAACGAGATTTTGAAAATGAATGACGTGTCAACGATCAACGATTAGGTGAGTATTTTTGATTGTTAACACTCGCTCGGAGCTGTTACACGCAACAACGTCGCTAAAGACGTTGTGTGTAAATGGGCCTTTAGTCTAAGGGCGCAGTCACGTGCCGATTAACTCATACGAGGACTGCATCGCATTTTTTGGACTGGCTGTTGGCTCTCCTGACCCAAGCATAACTCCATTAATATACTTTTTATGCTCGGGCTCACATACATCATACAGCTATGTGACTGCACCGTTATACTCACCTGACACTGTCTTCACCTTCTATAACCGCCAATCACGTCGGTCTCCTGTGATTTGTGACTTGGAGTTTTATGAGGTGAGCTGCTGGTAACTCTTCAATGCAAGTTTATGAGAGCCTCACTCTAGCCTTGTTCTTGCTCACATAGACTTGCATTGAGAGCTTGTGATGAAACTTTTGACTTTCGACCAGTTGTAAGTTGCATTCACAAGATTGAGGTGAAAAACGTGAAAGCGATGGCGGGTGAGTGTAAAACCGTGAGCCTAGACCTTAAATTAAAAGCACCACTTCAGAACTGAAAAATACCCTAAATGATTATAAATGGAACTGCATTGGGAAGTCATGGAATTCACTGTCAATGCAACTTTAATGTGAGCCTTTCCCGTAGAAAATGCTGGTCACCTACAAATAAAGGGTTAATCCGCAGGTAAATAGTGTTGAAAAGGTGCATGGTTACCTTACCAAGACAGCGGCTCCCGGGGGAAAATGAACTTTATACTTTCTGGATGAGGCCTGCTTTCAGTCATACAGTCACTACTCAGAGAACTGATGCACTGCAGATAATGCTGCCTAAGTGCAGCTTTCAGTCACAGTACAGACTTCTGTATGACTGAAAGCCAGTGGTACCAGGTAGGAATAAAGTTCATTTTCTCCTGAGTGCTGCACTTTCAATAAAGCAGCTGGACACCTTTCCAATGCTATTTACCTACAGATTGACCCTATATATGCACAAAAACAGCATTATCTGATTTTATCACCAGTTTAAAGAAATTAAACTTAATTGCATATTTAATTGCTTGCATTTTTTTTTTAAGTTTTTCGGTTTTAAAAAATATGAGCATTTTACAAAATTAGGAATCAGGAAATCAGAAATTAAGGATGTAGATGAAAAATATTTCACAACATAAGGAGTTGTTAGTTCTAACATGATATTGTATGGTCATCCAAACATGATCATACCTCGACTAAACTACTTCAAAAATGTCTTTTCCTCTTCTATTATAGATGAATGCATACATTTTAAATTATAACTTCTAGCTCAGGTACCTTTTCAGAATAAACTATTATGCATGTACATGAGTAACACTAAGTTCTGGCTAATATATGAATGTACCCTGCATAGTCACTAGAATCTGTAACAACTTCTTGTAGTGTATTCTGTCTTGTTCTCCCAGCAACTTCCCCTCTCTTTCTTCTCCATAGACTTCCATAGGCAGCAGGTTTAATTTGATCTTTTGATGCCTCAGTGAAGACAGATCTGAAGACAGATTTGAGCAGTTTTTCTTGACCAGTGCACTATATGATGTGATTTCTTGTCTTGGCTTATACTTTTATTTTCAGTTTGTTGTCAAGCTTTACACCCTTTTGCAATAACATACCGCATTTCACAGCTTTATTACTTGGCAATACCAAACATCTCTTCCCTCAACTCCAAGCACCACCCCCACTCTACACTTTATACAACCTACTCTCCTTTTGACTTGCTTGCTCATAACATTCTTTGGCTCTACTATTGTGCATTCTCTTTTATCTGAAATTGACTACCCTTATTCAGTTAGGTTCAGGAATATTTGGACAGTGACTGAATCTTTGTGATTTGAGTTTTGCATGTCACTATTTTTTATTTAAAATGAAATAACTGAGATGCAATTGAAGTGGAAACTTTCAGGTCTAATTAAAAGGGTTGAACAAAAATATCCTGTGAAACATTTAGGAATTGCAACCGTATTTCTACAAATACGGACTTGGTAGTGAGCTGGACTTTCCTTTTTCTTGTATTTCTACAAAGCGTTCTGTTCATTTTTAATACTTTATAAAGAATCCTTTGCAGGCAATGACTTCCTGAATAGTGATGGGCGAACCCCCGATGTTTGAGTTCAGGAGCCTCCCCCGAACGTTTTGTAAAGATCAAGTTCGGAACGTGAGATAACGCAAACTTGCGTCCGAACTCCGAACTCAGGCTTTATAGTTATGGGATGAGGTGGGGGGCTGTAAAATAAAGAATATAGTTAACAATAAACATTGTCATTATACTTACAGGTCCCGCAATGCGTCCTGCAGACTCTGTCTCCCAGCCGCTTGTGCTTTCACGTCCGATTATTGCTGTGCCCTCCGGTAACCAGCACTGACTTACATGACCTTCCGTGACATCATAGCCATGTGACCAATCAGGTATGAATGTTGTATTACCTCGCTGGTTACAGACTGGTCACATGGCTATGATGTCACGGAAATGTCCTGTTAACTGAACTTTGACTGTCACTGTGCAAGTGTCGCATCGGCATCACCTGGTACGGCCACATACTCTCCTGACAGGAGCGGTTGACTGCTTGTATTTGCATTCAGCTGAGGCACTCCTGTCCGGAGAGCGTCAGGCTATGCTGGCTGATACCGATGCGAGACGCAAGTGGAATCATACCCTCACTCTCAGCCTGCTTCTCACTCTGTACAGAGCGATGAAGCAGAGCTGACATGGCTTTCCTTGCTTCATTCTCTGTAGAGCCGCTTGTCTTTACAGAGTGATGAAGCAGAGTTGACATGGCTCTCACTGTGGACTTCATTAGACTAAGGAGTTTTTTTATAATAAAGATGAAGCCTCTATATTTTTTTTGTATTATTTCTAATAAAAAAATTTTTTTTGTCTGTGTTGTGTTTTTTTTTTACTGTCTACTGGAAATTCATGGTGGCCATGTCTAATTTGGTGTGACACCATGAATTTTAGGCTTAGTACCTTCTGAGAATACAAAGCTGGTATTAACCCCTTTATTACCCAGCGTGCCAGCGCCATTAGGGCCGCTGGACGAGCCGGATAAAGCGCCTGGAAATGGCGCTAAGAAACAATGCGCCATTTCCAGGAGCAGCTGCGGGCTGCGGAGAATCTCAGCTAACCCTGCCTTGTTTTACCTTACTGGCGATCAAAATATGGCGGGAGCCCAAGCATTTTCTTTTTAATTATTTTTTTAAATAATTAAAAAAAACTTAATGGACTTTCCTGTATTTTGATTGTCAGCCAAGGTAAAGGCAGGCAGATGGGGGTGGCAGCCTGTAGCCGTCCGCTTTATCTGCGCTGAGAATCAAAAATACTGTGGAGTGCTACATCATTTTTTTTTAAATTGTTTATTTTTATACAACCATATAATGTGTACACATTTATATACATATATACACAGCTCTGGGAAAAATTAAGAGACCACTGCAAAATTTTCAGTGTTTCTGATTTTTCTCTTTATAGGTATATTTTTGAGTAAAACGTAAATTGTTGCTTTATTCTATAAACTACTACAGAAAATAAATACTTGGAAATTCGGAGACATGTTGTCAGTAGTTTATAAACTAAAAGAACAATTTACATTTTACTCAAAAATATACCTATATATGACTACCGAGTGACAAGCAGTTCAGTGCATACATCCGGAAGTTAACAGGACCTGCTATAACGTCATAGTCATGTGACCAGTCTAACCCAATGTCTGTACAGCAGTCACACCAGACTGGTCACATAGCTATGATGCCATGGTAGGTCCTGTAAGTCAGTGCTGGTTACCGGGAGGGCAGAACAATGATCGTACGCGGAAGCAGAAGCGACCGGGAGACAGTCTGCAGGACGTGTCGCAGGATCTGTACGTATAATCAGAATGTTTTTTAATAACGTGTTTTTTAATGTGTTTTTTTAATGTGCAATGTAAATATATATTTACCTAATAGAATAGCACATACAGTAATGGCTATATCATAATCAGACATTTCAGTGTAGAATATTCAAAGGATCATGGTAATCACCATGATGGAGATGCCATTGTGGCCAGGCTTTTCAAGAAAATTTGATAGGGACAGAAATACCTTCCAGCTACTGAGATTAGTAATTATACAGTCCTATTCTATGGGGAAGCCAATGTTGATGCTGTGCTCGAGTTTTTTTAGATGCAGAAAATTCTCAACTTTCCATCTGCTGATACTGTAATCTGCAGAACCATCATTGCATCAGTTAGACTGCCTGCTCCCAGCTATAGTTTATGTCTGCCATATATCTCATATACCTTTCATTCCGAGAGATTATTTACAGCTCATATTGAAATTCAGCCACAGATAAGAACGTGGAAGTCTCATTTGGGAAAAAAATGAAATCACTTTGCAATAAATACTATATGAATATTCATCAATTGTTAATATAATTCAGTGTGTCTTTGTCGCTGTCACCCAGCCGGGTACATTGTTGAGAAGACCAGTTATTAAAGAGATCAACTTCTGTACATGGTGACACTAGAGACTTTGTGTTGACACCTTGCACAAAATATGTCACTTATGCATGAGACTGCTGTTTGGTAACAAGGATCTTCGTGAATTTCACTGCGCCAAAGGGAGGTTTTTAGCATCCGTTCACACACACCTACACAATCCCACAGGGCTATGACAGTGAAGGCAGGTTGTAATAAGAGCTGGCAAGGAATTCTGATTTAATTTGTCTAAAAATATTCATGACAAGAACCGCTCACCCTTCGTGCATGATATTAGGAGGCAGTTTAGCAGCAAGCTTATTACAATGACAATTCCTGGCAAGAACTTGCTTCACTTAAGATGCTCAGGCTAGACAAGTATGCAACATTAACCCCTTGAATGCTATGACAGCTATTCTGGAGTAGACAATTCCATGCATAAGATTCTTGATAACATATTAAATGGTCCCTAAATATGATATTCATATACATTGGAAAAAGTTGTTTAATTAAACAAAATGGTAAAGATTCTATGTAAAACAAAATAATATATGGGATTATCAGAAGAAAACCCAATTCATATAACCTTTTACAACACATGAACATCAAAGAGGGTTGTCGCAGTTTGCAAAGCACCCTTATGAGTCAAAGTAGTGACTGACAAGCAGCAGTTCTTGCTCACTTCAAGAGAATCTGTCAGCAGGTTTCACTATGTAATCTGAGGACAGCATTCTGTAGGGGTTAAGAAACAAAAATCAGTTATACCTCTCTTACTAGGCTGTGTGCTGTTCTTTACTAAAACTAAAAGCTTTATCACCTAGTGATTATCATTGCTGGATGACAATGTCACACGCAAGGCAGTCCAGCACAACATCTGCTGTGATTGAGAGCTCACTGTCAATGTGCAATCTCTATAGAGAGCCTTATGTGGGCAGGACGGGACTCTCTCAGCTCTGCTGTTTTGCTAAATGTAAAAGCTTTCCTTGTGTAAGAATGGCTGCAGCCAGTAATCTAAGTGATATTTTGTTGGATTCAGGGTCTCTTTCTTTACATTATGCTGCTCTCAGATGAGGTAGCAAAAACCTGCTGACAGATTTGCTTTAAATTTGAGCCACCCATCCATGTATTAAATGATTGGCTATTCCTCATGAAAGCCACCATGTAATACTGCAGCTGGTTGCTCTGGCCTTGGGAGCAAGACCCACTTTGATCTGCTGATTGCTGCTTTAAGTGCCAATTTAAAGGGGCTGTCTGTGATGAGAAATGTGGATTAATTTAGGATCTAGAGTAAAGAAAACTCAGCTAACTCTTTTTACAATTTTGTTTTTGTTTACTAAGTAATGGTCCTAATATTCTCATTTTCTATGATTATGTTACATGACTCCACTGTCAATTAAAAAATACACATTTTTGTCTATCACAATGTGATTTATCTTATGTTTTATGTGTATACTATATTCTTTGATTTGATGTTTTGTATCACTTTTAGATAAGCACCTTGATAAAGGCCCAAAAAGGCCGAAATATTGGTCTCTGGACATCTGTATTCTTTTTTTTACCCTTTGTTTCTGCTTGAAAAATAAAAAGTGGACTTATATTGCAAATATTATTCTTTGGACTCTTATTATTTCACCTATGGTGTGCCGTAAATAATCTACCTTTATTTGACTTCTTTTTTTCGAGTACCTAATTTTTCGAGTGAGCAGACATTACCCTCTAATTAGAAAACTCAGCTATGAAGGTGCATACCACATAAAGTGACGCCTGAGGAGCATAGTGCATAAAAGTCAACAATCTTCTTCAGACTCAATAGCTGTAAAGTTGCAAAACTTTTCTTGCAATAACTATAGATGAGTGGATCAATTCAAAAAGGATTCAGTTTGAGTTGAATTTATTGAAAATTGTGGTTTTAGGTGAATACAAACATTTTGAGATTTAATTCATGGTTTGCAAGAAAAAATTGCCGGCATTATTTGCCACATTGCTGTAGCATCATGGAGCAACCTACTGTCATTTTGGGGTGCCAAACGGGCCTACCCATAATGCCCTGCAGCTGTGACATTACTGATTATGCAATTATCATTTCAATTCAGTGGTTCCCAGTGGAGTTGTTTTCTTTCTCTATAGTGACTAAGTTTCTCTCTCCTTAAGTATGTAAGCTCTTATTGTCAAAAGGGTTTGCTATCTCTCGTTTGTAGAGTGTAAGCTCTTATGGTTTAGCTGGACCCTGTCTCTCTCGCTTGTAAAGGGTAAACTCTTTTTGCCAACGGGATCTTCCCTCTCTCCTACAGAGTGTAATCTCATATGGTCACTCTCTCTCTCCTCTCTTTCATGTGTATTTCTGGAGAAGTTACAAGGTTTCAAGTATTGAGATTCACATATGCTTATTCATTGTAAATAAACTTTTTGGAGAAAATTCTGCATAGTTTTTTAATTTGAATTTCAAACAAACCACTCATCTCTTGCAATAACATAAAAATGAAAACTGTGTCCTGGGAACTTCCTAGCACTGGCTTCCATGGTCAAAAAGCTGAATGCAAGCCTTATATGACCAATCACGAAGTTAAGCATTGGTACGAGTGGTGTAAAGTCCATCACATCTGGACTGTGGAGCAATGGAAATATGTTCTGTGTAGTGGAAAATCATGTGTCTCTACTTGGCAGTTTGAATACTGAATGTCAGGAGATCTTTACCTGCCTGACTGCATTGTTCCAACTGTAAAGTGTTTAGTAGAGTAGTGGTAATGCTATGGAGTTATTTTTGAGTGGTTGGCCTAAACTCCATAGTGACAATGAAGGGAAATCTTAATACTTCAACATACCAAGAAATTTTGGACAACTTTCTTGGAACAATTTGGGGAATGTACTTTTTATTCCAACATGACTGTTCCCTAGAACACAAATCATGGTCCCTAAAGGCCACTTTACACGCTACGATTTATCTGATGATATGTTGTCGGGGGTCACGTTTGTGACGCACTTCCATCATCGTTAGCAACGTCGTTGCGTGTGAAACCTACGTGCGACTCTGAACAATCGCAAATAGGGTGAAAATTGTTGACACGTCGTTCAGTTTCAAAATATTGTTCGTCGTTTGGAATGCAGCAGACATATTGCTACGTTTGACACCCTGCTAACGACGAACAACATCCACACGACCGCCATGGTCAAACAATATATCGCTGAATGATGTAGCGTCGTTTGTGAGATGTGTACGTGTGACCACTACAAAATGACCTATGAGCGATCTCGGCAAATCGTAACAACGATCTGGGCGTGTCACATTGCTAAAGAGATCGCTAGCGATATAATTGTTTGTAAAGCAGCCTTAAGGCACGGTTGGGTGCGTTTGGTGTGGAAGAACTTGACTGGCAACAAAGAGCCCTCAACTCAATCCCATCAAAGACCTGGAATGGAGACTGCAAGTCATGTTCTTTTGTCCAACATCAGTTTCTGGCCTAATAAATGCTCTTAATGGCCAAAATTTCCTACAAACCACTCCAAAATCTTGTAGAACGCCTTCCCAGAATTGTGGAAGCTATTACAGCTACAACATGGTGACCAACTTCATATTAATGCCTATTGATTGAGAATGGTACGTCATAAATGCTTCTGTAGGTGGAATGTGTCTTAATATTTTTGTCCTTATATATATACACGTATATATATATATATATATATATATATATATATATATATATATATATAAAAAATTTTTTAACATTTTCGCCAATCTCTTATAGTTTTTTTTTATTCTGGTACTTTAGGCATCTGGCAAATATTGGTGCTTTTAATGTCCTAAATAATTTTTTTGACCTTATTTTGTTGGCCTGTTATTTTTGTAATTTAGGTCACTAGCCAAGTTATGTTTATATGAATTGCTTGATTTATCTGAAAGCTGTATGTTTATTAATCCTAGTGCTGGCAAACATTACTTTAGCACAGTCCTACAATTTCTAAAGGTCGTCACCAGAAGCTTTCTGTGCCCTTTATTGCCCCTTGTTGTTTTGTATACAGCCATAATTTTGCTAATTATAATTGTCAGTGAGCAATATCTGATTTGCCTGAAAAGTGAAATGCCCAGTCGATTCCTATGCTATTCGTGGATGACTAGGAAAGTTACTGAGGATGGATTTTATGATGCATAACTCTTAATAGGGTCACTCAGAGGTCAGATTTGCAGGACTTTTTCCAAAGTGCATTAGCTTGCTACTATCTCGTTAATACATGGTCAGACAGTCCTTCAATATTTAGAGCATTTAGAGGTGTAATCTCTTGCACAATGTGTCAGCTTATTGCTGTCAGAGACTGTCCTGCTTTTTATTCTCTCTCTGGACTTAAGCGGAAATACACAAATGCAATTTAGAATAACTCATGAAGGTTATTTCATTGAGATGTGGAATGTAGCCCGTGTCTCATGCATCAGTGGTTCCCATCTCATAAGTACCTGAGAACATCATGGTGATTTGTGCAAACCAAATTAAAATTATTGACTGATTTTAACGCTTAGAAATGAAAGAAAAATTGCTCTGCAATAATAGAAGCTTCATTTCCCGTTATGTATCACAGATGTATGTATAGATAATACCACTAACACATTATTAGTGATGACTCGATGTCCACAATGTTGTTCTATTCTGAGGTGCCAACTGATCCCAGAATGTGGAGAGAGGAAGCTGTGCCCTTCAACAGTAGAAAAATATGAAGCCTATCTGTGAAAGTAATAGCACTTAAAGGGAATCTGTCAACAGGTTTTTGCTACCTCATCTGATAGCAGCATGATATAGACAAGGAGATTCTGAATCTAAAGGTGTATCACTTAGATTAATGGGTGCAGCCATTCTGAGACAATCTGAATTTTTAGCTTTAGTCCAGGGAGCTGTCTTACCCACGCCAGGCTCTTAATAGATTGTACATTGACAGTGAGGTGTAAGTCACAGGAAGGGGTGTGACAGACTGCCCTGCATGTGCCAGCTCGACCTTGCAATTATAACCACCAAGTGATACAGCCTTTAGTTTAAGTAAACAGCATTGAGCCTGATAAGAGAGGCATAGTGGATTTTTTTTTAACCCCTACAGCATACTGGCTTCAGCTTACACAGCAAAAACCTGCTAACAGATTCCCTTTAAGCCCCTGTTACACATCAGGATTGTTTTGCTATGTGTGCTATCCAGATAGATCACAGACCCATTACAATGTAAGTTCCTTTGCACATGTCTTTCTTTTTGTGTTAACTGATTGTCCGCTAAAAAAACAAAATTGAGAAATGTTCTACTTTGATCCGTGTTGCGGATCAAACTCGTCAATATAAGTATTATACATGGGAAAAATGAACGGGTCGCACATGGATGTTATCCATGTGTCGTCCATATTTTACTTTTCATTGGATAAGAGTAACTATTATTTTTTTCATATGTGAAAAATAAATACAACACAGGATGTTAAAACTGAAACAGAGACTAAAAATTGGTTCAGTACTCTGAAAAAAGCGGATGTTAGACCATTTTCATGTCTGAGAGAAAAAAGATTGTGCAAAACCGGCCTTATATAAAGTGATTTCTATGACATATCATTAAAGTTCATCAGTGAAAATCCCTGTAGAGTGCATTAGGCTTATTTATAGTTAATGTAAATTGTGAAACCAATGTGTAATACTGTAGGTTTGTTTGATTTATATAACATTACAGGACTGCCGCTGCGTCTCTTTTTGCCCCTTCACTCATCCTTTAATGGTGTTTTTCCTTTTGATGTTATAGTGAAACTCATGGAATGTAAAACATACCACGTCTAAACCATTTTACCATTTGTAAAAAAAACACCACTCAAAGCCACAAAATATTTTATGTATCATGATGCAAATATAACATTTCTTGTTTTTGATTAGAGATGAACAAATATATTTGTGTACAATTTAAAAAAAAAAAAATGCATTTGCAATTAAATTAAAAGGGCCATCAAAATTTAAGGGGAATCTGTCAGCAGGTTTTTCTATGTAAGCTGAAGACAGCCTGCTTTAAGGGTTAAAATATAGCATTCAGAGCTGCCTGTCTTGTCAAGGTCCAATATGTTGTTTTATTTGCTATGTTTGTTTAACCAGCAGGACATATAATTTCTTGGACTAAAATGTCACGTGCAGGACAGTCTGGCGAACATATACAATCCCTTTTGAGAGCCCTGGACAGGACAGGCGTCCCAGCTCTGCTACAAGGCTAAAACTAATAATTCTGATTATGTCAGAACAGCTGTACCTATTAATCAAAGTGATACATCATTGAATTCAGGATCTCTTTATCTATATTATGCTTCTCTCATATAAGGTATTAAAAACCTGCTGACAGATTCCCTTTTAAGGCTGGTTTCACATTTGCGTAGTTTTGACGAAAACTGAATCCAGCACATATGCAGTACAGTTCATTTATTTACAGTGGAAGCGCGACACCATGTGGACACATGCGGTTGTGTATGAAGCACACAACCGCATGGTGTCACGCTTCCACTGTAAATAAATCAAAACAACACAAATGTGAAACTGTCCTAAAAAGTAAAAAAATCCTTATACTCACCTCTCCAACCGCTGTGCTCGTTACACCCATAAGCCATCTTGTTCTCATCATATATTCTGATTGCTGCTACTCACCTTTAAATCCCCTGGCCTCTTAACGGTCATGATGTTATGAAATTCTGCGTGGATAATCAGAAGTGTCCCAGGCCTCATCAGTGCCAGAAGTACTGGCCTAACGTGTAATCAGCACTTGCAGTGGCGATTAGAAGATGCGATGAGAACCAGACAGGTTATGGTGAGTAGTGGAGGTGCCAGAGATGTAAGTGACAAGATGAGTTGAGTATTAGGATCTTTTTACATATAATATTTATCATACTCTGTATTTGTGGAGTATAAGTTCTCTATGAATTGCATTTTTAGGGTAAATCAATTGTCACGTGTATAGACAGGCTCAGGATCAGAGTACTCTATTACCATCTGAGGCTATGCACATTTAGATGTTGTTGTTTTCCTTTGGGCACTTGAGGGTTAACTTCTCTGGTGCTACAGCTGACTTACTCAGCTATCAGCACTTGCTCATTTCTGGCTTGTATATAATCCCTCTGCTTCCTGCAGAGGTTGCTGGATATTCAACTCAGTTGGAGCTAGACCAGGAGCAGAGAGGATGTGTCTGTTGCTATCTGCTGTGATTGTAGTAAGTTGTTTCTACTACCTCCTTTCTGTGTACTTTGTACCATTACCCGTGCACCTTTGGTTATTCCCTGGTGCAGGTTTTAGGTGTATATTTGAGTTTTTGTTCACCCCCGGCTGTTGTACTATGTTGGTAGGTTTTTGGGATCTTCGTCCCGATTGGTCCCCTTAGTGGGGGGGACTTTGTCATCAGGGACAGGATAGGAGACAGGGCCACATTGGAAACTTGACCCTGAGTACCTTCAAGTCTACCGTCTGGATAAGGAACAGCACAGGGCCCTGTGTCATCTTTGTCTCCCCGTCACATCAATGCAAACAGGAAAGTTCCAATTTTATCTGAACTCCTCTTGTCTACTTTTGATATTTGGTATTTTTGACTCACAATAGTCTTGGTACACACAATGTCACTAATGCAAGCGCCTAGGGGTATCTATGGTGGCATGATATGTGAGAGCTAAAGGGAGAAACTAGTTAAATTAAATACTTGGGTAGCGTTCACAACTGGCCCTCATGTTTATGGGGGCTAAGAAATCCTCTACTGCAAAAGAAGATGCCACCAGTTCTGAAGCAATGAGTAGGAGTTTGAATGGAGCAACGCTACACATTATGTGAAAATGACTGAAAGACCCAAGCATTATGCTCCCTGTAAAATTAAAAACAGGTTTTTTTACAGTTGAAATCTAATCATGGCTAATGTGATGATTTATTATCTGATTTTTTCATGTTTGTGACCAGTTTACACAAAAATGAAAAACTTTTCGCAAGTGTTTAACCTTAAATTTTAAAAATGCACATTGTAATTTGATTAAATAAAAAAAACTAAAAAAAAATAATGACAGTTTTATTTATGTAGCCAATGACAAACCAAGATTAAGTTTAGCTGCATAAGAACTTTGGATGACTTTATAGACCTCCTTTGCTTTTTTTTTTTAAGTAAACACTCAGAATTTCATTATTACTTTTCAAGATCCTGTGAGCTTTTTTAATAAATTTTCTAGTGATTATGTGGCGCTTCCCAGCTCTGCCTCTAAATACATTCTCATTCCCTCTTTATAGCTGATGTTAATGTAGCCGCTGATGCCAAGTTGGATTTAAATGATGCTCTTAAGTATCTATTGGAATATGTTTATGAGAACTATCCTGTGTTTTTATGGACTTCTAACCACTGTCTTACCGGCTAGTATATGTGCTAGTAGTATGGTAATCATTCGAGATTTGAAGAAACAAAGGGCATGATAAGAAATACATAAATATTCAGTTCAAAATTCTGCATCATTTAACACTAAAAATCTGTATATGCCATGTGCCACGTTCATTATGTGTTTTTTGCAGACAGATATGTGACTTAAAATATGATAACATTCACCAAAATAACATTTTAATGCAAAATAGGTGGAAATTGTGAGATGGGATTGGCAAATCTATCCCACTATGTAGGTATAACTCAACCATTTGTCTTTTTTTTTTTACACCTGTCCTCATTTCTAAAGCTCCCTATACCTACAGATAGGAGCAAAGAAAAAACAAACAATAATGATAATTGGACCACTTTTGTCATGTTTTATTTTTAATTGTATATTTTCTATATTTGCATCGATCATTTTGTATCTAATATTTTTGCATTTATTGCTTGTTTTTGGCTTATCATCAATAACAAGTTAGAAAAGAAAAAAATCAGCAAATTTTTGTGCAAATTTAGTCTCTCCTACAGGGAATGATTTTTTGCGTGCCTGAAATCTGAGGTCGAGGGAGCGTTGGGGTACGTAAAGCAGGGATCTCTAAATTGGCCATCAGACTAGGGACCATGCGCTGTCTCTTATCCCAGAGGTAGGCTTGATGGTAGTTGGGTCTGGACCGCCAGTGTGACCCTAACTCCTGTCCGCATCCTAATCTAACACTCCCTCTCACCCAACCCAGGAGATGGTCAGGTCCGGAGAGGCAAACCCCAAAAATACCACAAGCAGGGGAAAAACCAAAACATATGCACACTGCAATCAGACACTGGGGAAAGAAAATACATGCCCAGGAAAAAATAAAACATAGGGAGAAAATAAACTACCAACAGGGATATTTCCAAACCACAGAATAAAGCACATAACAGATCACCAGGCTCTGGATCACTACAATAAGGATTGGTATCACTGAAGCAACGCTGAACTATATTCGGAGAGCAGCAATTGGATCCAGTACCTTATAGAGAGTGAAGGCGGCTGTGAATGGTCAAAGCAGCCTCAGCAGTTCACAAAGCCAGCAGGAATTAACTCCTCTTGGACTGGAGAGCAGTGAAGGTAAGACAGTAAATGCCCGAGTTAGGGTAAGTGACTAAGAGACCTCAGGTTGTATGTCAGACTCTGTAGTGTGAATACAGTCCAACGCCGCAATGACACACAGTGAATGCAAAGATGAACACAGCATAACCTCTATGCACAAATTTTGTGGCATTTAGCAAAACGTGATTTTTTTTGTGTTAAAAATAATATTTTTTTAGTTTCAGCAAAATTCATAAACCATCATTTTGAAAAATTTAGTGCAAAATCATCAATGAATACCGCAAAACAAAAATAAAAAAGTGACTTATAAACCCCTGCAAATGATGAATTGGGACAATATTTTATAAATTTCTATTGCGCAATCAGGTTTTTTTTCCCCCAAAATGATAATGTGGTGAATGACTAATTTTATTTAAACATGTACTGTAGACAAACGACACACCAAAAACGCAGCAAAAAAATAACCAAAAGCAGCAAAAAACAGCTTTTTTTTAACTGCCAAGAGATTAGGTTTTGCTGCAGAAAATAAATGTGGCAAAAATGCAATGTGTGAACACGGCCTTCACATAAAAATAAAGAAGTGAAAAAGCCTAAAAAGTGTCACGATTCTCTGTGCAGAGCATCTCACAGATGTGGAGATGCTCTGTGGTGCTTACAGATCTGGCAGTGTGTCGCATTCCTTTGTGCAGAGCATCTTGCCTTTGGAGATGCTCTGCGGCACCATCTTTGATAATGAACTAGCAGCTTGGTTACTACACAGGAGTTGAAGTTGGTTCTTGGAGGTGCTGGTTACTCCGCTGTTCCACCTTCCAGGTAATTGCTCAGCCTTCTTTACTGAGCATGCCCCCCAGAACCTTGTCAGTTGTATTTCCTGGCTCTGCTGTGTTTCTATTGCTTGTGTTTTGGCTTGAATTCTGATCTTGGTTTTCTGACCCTAGACTATTATTGGACTTCTCTCTGCTTGCTCCCTTTTACTGCTACGTGCTTGTGACCTGACTACATCCCTGTTTACCTCTTATGATTATACGTGACCTCCTGTTACCAGACCCCGGCTTCCTGACTACTAGGGATGATCGAATACCTCAAATATTCGGCTTTGCGAATATCCAATGAATTGGTCGCCACTATGCCAATATTCGATGCGCAATGTACGTAAGTCTATTGGAAGCCCGAATAGTTCCGAATAGTTGTTATTCGGGTTTCCCATAGACTTACAATGCGCATCGAATATTCACGAATAGTCGAATAGTGGCAACCTATTCGGCAAATATTCGCGAAGCCAAATATTTGAGGTATTCGATCATCCATACTGACTACCCTTCCGTCCATATGACCCCGTAAGGTAGAGAAAAACATTACAAAAAGTAGATTTATCCTCAGAAGTCGAATTCCCCATTTAAGCCATAATGCCCGTTTGCACATATTCTAAAGCTTGTTTCTTTCTAAATAGATGATAAAGTTAAAACATACTTTATTTTTGCACTAATACAATTTTCCACCATTACATTTCCACAATATTTACTAGTAGTTTCCATTGCTTTTTTCTGTCATGTTGAACGTAATAAAACATTTTTAATCCTTCCAGTACATATGAATAATGTGCTAATATTTCCATATACAGGCAGTCCAATTACTCTAAAAATATTTCCACTGTATTGCTTATTTGGCTTTTCAGTAGATTGTAATACTATTTAACACTGAGAAGCACTGAGATGCATGTGAGCACAAAATCGAGGCTGATATAATCATCAAACCACAGAGAATACAAATTATAGTGGGAGTACAATTATATCTCAATAATTTGAAAATAAGTATTTTATCAAAATTGACAATCAGGATAAATAGATAAAATGGCTTAGGGATTAACCCAAAGCATCAGGATATCAGACAACTAACCTATTCTATTAAAAAGATCTTTATATTCATGTTAAATGTGGTCACTGAAGCGACTTAATGGGTTTAGGAGGAAATAAAAAGCTTCATTAGGTTTTAGCAGAAATATTTGAAATAAACAGGATACACATTTCAGAATACACATTTGGTCAATCTTTGCACATAAGAAATGTTTCTTCAAAGGGGTTTTCTTATGGGAGGCAACCATACAGTGGAACGCTTTATGACGACAATTAAGGACCATCATAGTTGATGAATAGACCAAGTTGACTCAAGAGCTGGCAATTTATTTTTAGCTTTGCCTTATTTTATATTTAGTATTACAAAATATGTATCTGTGGATGATAATTTGTAAATTATGTGCCAGTAGGGCATAACTTGCAAATGTGAATCCAACAATGCACAAAAGATATATCTTTTTTGAAAGCTGACATTTGACGCTCATTAAAAAGAAAAGTATTCTACAACTGAAACATATTGGGGCATATTTATCAAGCTAAATGTGCCAGAATTCTAGTGTAATTTTGGCCAAAAAAACTCTTTTATAACTTTGGCTATATTTATTATGTATTTAAACACGTAATGTTTTGTGAAACAGAAAAGAGTGGTTTCAAAAAAATGTGCCAAGATTGTGGTGCATATTTTTGGCACAATATAACCAACTAATAAATGGTGTAAACTTACAAGACAGTCTTATAATTAGATGGATTTAGAAAACAGAATTAAACACTTTGATAAACTTAGACAGTTCTGATAAATATGCCCTGTTGTATTTGGAAAAAACAAACAAATTCAAATTAGTTACAATTATCTATAACTTTAAAAGGGTTGTCTGGTCTAGAATGACTGCAGACTTGTGAATCCTCCCAGCTCACACACTGTGCACTACAAGGATTACAAGTATGTGATATGCATACTTCTGGCTAGAACTCGTCTAGTGGGTGCGGCTTCACTCAGTACAAGGGACGGTACAAGGGACAACCCTTTTAAAGTTATAGATAATTGTAACTTATGGCCATATTTGAATTTAAATTTTTTTCAAATACAGACCTTTGAAACTCATGGTGTTGTTTCTCCAGTCCTTGCCTGCTCTTTAAAAATGTGTGGATTCTTGGTAGGATGGGGTGTGGCAAACACGACCAACAAATTCAAAAACATTTACATCACTTAGGTGCTAAGTGTAACTGTAAGTTATGCCAGAAAAGTACTCCAGTTCCTTGAGTGCCATTCCTAAAGGGGTTTTTCATTACTCTGAGAATCTCTTCTAAATCAATATATTCTCCCCAGTAAAATAAAAACACATACTCACCTCCGCTTCTGTTGCCTTTCTAGTTGTGTCGGCATTGCCTCTCCTGGTGATCAAATGACATTATTTTACTATGGAATCCTTGCGGCCAATCAGCACTAGCTTCACTCTCCATTCCTATGGACATAATTTACATTCAGGGGAAGTAAAAGAGCAGCTGCATTTCTCGCAAACTCCAGATGTCATGGTTTAACAGAAAGAGGTGAAAATGAAGCTAGGGCTCATTGGGGTACTATGATAAAAAGGTGTCATGTGATCCCTGGGAGAGACAGTGCCAACACTGCTGAAACAGCTCCAGCACCAGAGTTTAGTCTAGACCTTATTATTTTACTGTAAAAAAAACACATGGATTAACAACGGGTTGTCTGAGTACTGAACAACTCTATTAATAAATTAGGCACTTCTAACTCCAGTGGTGCCTTTATTAACAGTGATGTACAACACAGCAGTTTTAATTAATCAGACCCTAGGTGAATTGGTGGCAAAATAGGTTGACTGTACAGAATACTGACTCATTGGCATTGGGTAACATCATCTTACTGTGATTGAGATGAGTAATGTGCTATATCTTCCATTACACATATTTAAGCAAAAGAGAAAGGAGTGCTAAATGGCCATGCATTATGTTTAAAGATCGCAAAGAACACCTTGTAAATATCAATGTATAAACATATTTATTGAACAATCAATTCAGACAAGGATAAAGTACTCATAGTGCAAAATAGAGGACATAAATGCAGGAAAAGGAGTCCCAGAAAATAGTTCCCAGACAAGGACATCTGCCACAATAGATAAAAGGTACAAAATAATGGGCAAGCTGCATTCCCATAAGGACATGAGAAAAATGTTCAATCACAATACACACATTGCCCCCTGAAGAAGCAAATGCAGCGAAACGCGTTGGGGCTTCTCCTCCTTGTATTGGATCTCTGCCCTGGCACTTGCCAAGCACTTTTCCACTTAGTAAAATTGCTGCTTACCCATTAATAATCTATTTGTATTGTGATTGAACATTTTTCTCATGTCCTTATGGGATAGCTGCTTGCCCATTATTTTTTAACTTTTATCTATTGTGGCAGATGTCCTTGTCTGGGAACTATTTTCTGGGACTCCTTTTTCTGCATTTATGTCCTCTATTTTGCACTATGAGTATTTTATCCTTCTCTGACTTGATTGTTCAATAAATATGTTTATACTTTGATATTTACAAGGTGTTCTTTGCAATCTTTAAACATCATGCATGGCCATTTAGCACTCGTTTCTCTTTTGCCTAAATATATGTATTCTTGGACTGGCCTTAGATTACTGTATTTTATTCCATCTGATACCCAGAAATTTTGGTATCTTCCATTACACAGTCTACTTTCTTCCCACTAATATACTTGCAATCTGCAAAGGAGTGAAATTGTGACCTGTGTTTGACATTACTACCACCAGGATGGCTAGCTGATGAGATGAGTGACAGTGGTGCAGCTGCTGCTAGCAGCTCCCTTGTATTTAATTGTAGTATTTTTTCCTCGCTTAAACCATCTTTTACGATATGACAGTGGGATAGGGAGGGACAAAGGTGCCTATGCTGTGCCTCACGCTAAGGGACCCTAGGCTATCCCTAACCTTAGGGTTATCCCTGATGGTCCAGAAGCCTGAGTCCCATGACTAGCTATGCTCCTAACCAGAATTAATCTGATTTCCCCCTCACTAGGGAAGGAAGGGGCAGAAATTAGCTGGAAACACAGATAAAGTCAGACAAGGGAAAACCAAAACTCTGACACACTACAAACACACAGGAAAAACAAGGAGACTCAGGAGAAAACCAAGAGCAGGAGGGCAGCTACAAAAGGCAACAAGGGATAACTCCACAACTGTACACAGCAACAAGTAATACAACCACCAGTTAACTGATCTGGTGAGGTGTTGTGATCCAGACTAAGATAACCTATAGCTGCCTTAGAAGGAAGGATCTAGCCAGCATATATAGAGGAGGGGAGCAATGTAATTGGCTCCCCTTCAACATGTGATTAAAGGAGACTCTCAATCAGACTAGCAGAGATTAACTCTTTCTAGCCTGCCTATGAACTACCATACCACTCTATAGGTTGGCAGTCGAGTCTGCCTGTGTTGATGACAGACACCAGAGAAGTTATCAAGTGGAGTTTCAAAATCAGTAGTCTGAACAGATCCTGATGCCACCATGACAGTTGATGAAGTTTGTGAAAATCTCCATTTGACACTATCATTTCTGTTGCCAGTGCCACTTTTTAGTTTAGAATACATTTTGAATATAAGATATCCATTTACTACATTTTTTATCACACTTTTCTACCCTTAAAAACATGGAAACAACCAGAAATGCTAGGAAGGATATCCAGAATGGCCAAAAAGACTAATGGAACAACAACCTGCCAGTAATATTGGTGTGGCATGTATTGCACATGTTTCCAATCTTACTACCTAAAACAGACCTGCACAGTACAATTTCTCAAGTTGGTACATTTATTTCTTCAAAGATTTTTGGGTAGATAGATTACTTTATAAAAAGGTTGATGCAACAACAATTGCCATTAATGCTGTTACAGCCCACAGTGTAGTTGCTGGGTGTACTGTTGCCAAACTAGAATAATAAATCAGATAGGCTAAAAGCAAAATATGTGTATGTTTTAAAATTACATAAATGTTTTTCTTTAAAGATTATTATCCACACTGATAGAAAACCATAACCAAGAATTCTATGTTTGCTAGTAGGTACATGCATGGAAAGGACATTATTGCAACAACATTGTTGTAGCACGGAAAGTTACTTAATTAATTATTTATAAATAATTTTCTATGCATTTAACCCCTTCACCACTCAGCCTCTTTTCACCTTCCTGACTACGTACATTTTTTCAATTCTGACAGGTGTCACTTTATAAGTTAATAACTTTGGAACACTTCAATGGATCCCAGTGATTATGAGACTGTTTTTTTAATGACATATAGTACTTCGGGATAGTGGTAAACTTAGGATGAGAATTTTTGCGTTTATCTGGGAAAATATCAGAAATTGGGCAAAATTTTGCAATTTTCAAACTTATTTTTTATGCTTTTAAATGAGAGTTATATCACACAAAATAGTTAACAAATAACATTTAAGGCTATGTGCGCACGTAGCGTAATTACATGCAGTTACGCTGCGCTTTGTAGCGCAGCGTAACTGCATGCGTCCTGCGTCCCCTGCATAATCTATGGAGATTATGCAGGAGCCGTGCGCACGTGGCGTATTAGAGCGCAGCGCTTCGGCTGCTGCCCGAAGCGCGCATTCTAAGAAGTGACATGTCACTTCTTCCGTGCGATTTGCCGGCAGCTCCTGCTCTGTCTATCGCAGGAGCTGCAGGCAGAGCGCATGGAATCGGCTTTTTTCTTTTCTCTACGGACATTTTCTGCAGCGATTTGAAGCGCACATGTGCTCTTCAGATCGCTGCAGAAATTTCTGCAGGGCTAGTACGCAACGTGTGCACATAGCCTAACACATACTGTATCTACTTTACATCACCATCATTTTTGAAGCATATTTTTTTTGTTAGGAAATTAGAAGGGTTAAAAGTTTATAAGGAATTTCTCATTTATTGTGCAAAATTTACAAAACCATTTTTTAGGGACCACATTACATTTGAGGTGCCTTTGAGAGGCTTAGGTGACAGAAAATACCCAAAAGGAACACCATTCTGAAAACTGCACCCTTAAACTGCTCAAAATCACATCCGAGAAGTTTATTAACAATTCAGGTTCTTCACAGTAACTAAATCAAAGTGGAAGGAAATTTCGGATTGACATGGTAGCAATCAGGGCCCTCTGATCACGTCGCGGTGGCCTCAGTCACGTGGGAGAGGGACCGCACTTCCTCTTCCAGCCTTTAAATGCTGCGATTGCTATTGATTAAATGAACTGGACATTTCATTCTGTGCATCCCCTTACTGTGTGTCCTGTTGGGACCCGGCCACTTTCAGCCCTTAAGCGGGCTTTACACGCTACGAGATCGCTACAGCGATCTCATTGGGGTCACGGATTTTGTGACGCACATCCAGCCGCTGTAGCGATCTCGTTGTGTGTGACTCCTAGGAGCGATTTTGGATTGTTGCAAAAATGTCCAAAATCGCTCCTCGTTGACATGGGGGTCCTCTCCCAATTATGGCTGCTGTCGCTTGGGCGAAGTTGATCCTCGTCCCTGCGGCAGCACACATCGCTACGTGTGACGCCGCAGGAACAAGGAACCTCTCCTTACCTGCCACACGCCAGCAATGAGGAAGGAAGAAGGTGGGCGGGATGTTCATCCCGCTCATCTCTGCCCCTCCGCTTTGATTGGGCGGCCACTTAGTGATGTCGCTGTGACTCCGAGCGAACCACCCCCTTAGAAAGGAGGCGGTTCGCCGGTCACAGCGATGTCGCCGAGCAGGTAAGTACGTGTGACACTGCCGTAGCGATAATGTTCGCTACGGCAGCGATCTTCACATATCGGCATTACGATAGGGGCGGGTGCTACCATGCTCGCCATCACTAGCATCGTAGCGTGTAAAGCCATCCTTAGTCACATTGAGGCCTATTTTAGACCCATGGTAATAATATTATTAATATTAGAGAGTGTAGGTACTGTCCCAACTGGGTACACCTTGTCGTTGGTGGGATGGCTTTATGCTTTTTTTGATCAAAAACAGTGTTTATTAAGTACCCTATGTTTATATGCACTATGCTTTTATTTAGTTACAGCAGGGTATATTTTCACAATTTTACCCTTGGTTTCTTTTTGTCTTATGGCCAGTGTGAACATGAGCTCACAAGCCCCATGTATACCAGTTCATACTCCGGCTCACTTTTTTGTTATTATGTAAATTTTTTTTGTATTCAGTACAAATAGGGTGCGGCCCTCCCACTTAGTGAGCTGGGCATTTCATTCTGTGCATCCCCTGACTGTGTGTCCTGTTGGGACCCAGTCACTCTCAGCCCTTAGTCACATTGAGGCCTATTTTAGACCCATGGTAAGGTTTTAATATTTGAAAGTGTAGGTACTATCCCAACTGGGTACACCTAGGCGTTGGTGGGATGGCTTTATGCTTTTTTTGATCAAAAACAGTGTTTACTAAGTACCCTATGTTTATATGCATTCAGCTTTTATTTAGTTACAGCAGGGTATATTTTCACAATTTTTCCCTTGGTATCTTTTTGATCACTATTGATTTCAGCACTTAGGGGTTTAAAAGCCAGGGGCGGCACATGGATAGCCGAAGCTTTGTTAAAATTTACGCCGAGCCCCCAGCAGTGTGCACAGCTCTTATGCCTGCGCAATTGCCATTCCATAAGTTTACATCAGAGGTCGTGAACCTCTATCTGTGAAGGGGTTAAATTATCAACTCTTTAGCAAAACATGGCACACATGTTTTCAATCTTTGCAAATCTAATTTTGGTATATGCCACTGTAAGTCACTCCACAGATCTCATCTTTAGTTAAATCCTTAAGAATATAGCTTACTTTGACCTTTAGGATACAATATATTTCTCGCTTCACCACATTACTAGAGGTTACCTTTTTAATTTTACAGCTTACATTTTTGTGTAAGATAAATTTAGCTAGCATTCAATACCAGATACAGCATGTTGACAGGAGAAATACTTTTTCTGAAGAAAAAAAAAAATATAGCAAACCCTCTTTATAGGGATTCAAACTATAAAACACCAATGAACGCGTTTTTAGACATCTTTCCAACTTTAAACAGATTTCAAATGAATAGTTAAAAATCCACTATCCCGTATGTGTTAGAAATCTCAATAGTGCAAGGAACATAGAAAATATTAACACAATATGAAAATAAACTTCAAGTGCATCTAGTAGCTTTTCCCAACTGCTTGATGACACTCATTACAGGACTTGTTTGACAAAGAAGCAAAACTACTTGTCTCTCACTAGAGATGAGGGAACATTTTAAAGTTCGGTTCTCCGATGTTTATCGAGACTCTTGGTGTTCGCCAAACAGTTCTGGGAACATACAGAGCCCATTGAATTCAATGGGACTCCAAACTAATGTGTTGTAAAATGGTGTAGGGGGCGGTAAAAAAGAAAATAAAACAGGACATACTTACCGAGTCTCACTGCGGCTGTACTTCCAGAACCACTGATTATCCCTTATACATATTCACTGTTTTTCCCACCCACCAGCCTTTTTGATTGGCTGCAGTCAGTCACCGCCCCCAGACAGCGTGTGTACTTGGTTGGAATCACAGACCCTGTCTGCACTTCTGTATCATGGTATAAAATAAATACATAAATAAAATTAGAGTAGGGTCCCTCCATCTATTGATATCAGCACAGATAAATCCGACGGCTACAGGCTGCAGCCCCAGCCATGCACTAATCTTAGCTGTGTATCAAAATAAGAGGAACCGCCTGCAGCTTTTTTAAGAATTGTTTAAATAAAGAATTTAAAAAACCGGCGTGCGGTCTCCCTCAATTTTGACACCCATCTAAGAGAAATTCTGGGGCTGGGGAGACCCAGGGTTATTGGGCCTCCCCAGCCTAAAAATAGCAGCCTGCAGCCACCCAGGATTGCTGCATCCATTAGATGCAACAATCCCAGCACTTTACCCAGCTCTTTGCAATTGCCCTGATGCAGTGGCAATCTGGGTAATAAGGTGTTAATGGAAGCTCACAGCTGCCACTAAGCCCTAGATTAGTAATAGGAGGCGTCTATGAGACCCCCAATTTCTAATCTGTAAGTGAAAGTTAAACACAAACACTAATAAAATCCTTTTCTTGAAATAAAATACAAAAGACACCTTCTTTCACCATTTCATTAACGCCCAAAAGACTCAGGTCTTATATAATCCACACGATGTCTCATGACAATTCCTGCTCTGGTACATCTGAATTGACAGCAAGCGACCACAGAACATGACTGCCCCCTGTAACTTTATGCAGAGATTTAGCTCAGCGGTGATGTCGCTCAGGTTATTTGCGGCGACATCTGGAGGTTCCCACAGTCTTGCACTTGTGATCACAGGTAACCTGACCTCAGGGGACCTCAATGAACACTCACTGAGTTCACTGACCTACATCTCCTGGCAGAAAACTGCGGGATTTTTTGCCAAGAGATGCAGATTTGGTGCTGAAATTTCTACATTATATTCCTGTATCCAATCTACACCTCCTGGCAAAAAAGGTATCACTGCTGCATGCGGTAGTGATGTGTTTTTTAGCACGTTAGGTGATGTGCATCACAAAGGCATAGTGTGCAGGGACATCAGAGGCCTAGTCATACTGGAAGTCCTGGCAAAAGTGAAGAGGTCGAAGAGGATGCGCGCAATCGAAGAAGTGGACAAGAAGGGGCATGGAGGACCATGAAGCAGGTGGTGGGGGTGGCATTATTGTTGAGTGATGAGGTGAGTATTATTTTCATTATTCTTTTTTAAATGTTTGCTTGGCACTCCACAATTAAGCAAAATGGCAGCTGCCACTGGAAGCCATTTTGCAGCGTTAGTGCAAAACAAATCACAAATAATTTAAATTATGAAGAATAAAAATTGTGTAAAATTCAAGGAGAATTTAATCTAATTCAAAATATATTCACTTTATACTTAATATACTTTTCCGAGCCTAGCCAATTTTTTCCATTTTCCCTATAACACCAATAAAAATGTTATTCCTTGTTTAGTCAAAGCACCACACGTATTATGGTGAAATAGGGAGTCACAGCTCATTGACCGACTGTAACCCCCCCAAAATTTATGTGATACATCACAGCATTTTACATATCGCATGATATAGCATAACCATTCATCTGAGTGGTCCCATAACAAACATACAAGCCATTTAAATCTACCAGTAAAGTATATATTCTGATGCTCATCAGTTGCAAATGAGGGGGGGGGGGAGACGACATTGTCACCCTCTTTTAATGCTCAAGATTGTCTTACAGTAAAGGAATGATTGAGACAAGTTAGTCATGCTTGGTCACTTTGCTTTAGGGAATCTTGCAGAGAAATTACCTGAGTAATAATATAGGAATAAAATAAATCATAGATTGGATTTCACATTGCTCTCAACGTGCTTTTATTGAGCAATAAACACACTAAGGAAAAATTTAAATGACAATACAGAATAATCTAACTATGTGTAGCTGTTCATTTTAGTTGTATGCATTATCAACTCAATACTCCAGCAAATCCAAATAAGTGAGAGATTTTTTTCCTCCAGTCAGATTACTTAATTTGCACCGCATCTAAGAGACTTAATTAAAATATGCTAATTAAATTGTTGCTGGCTAAAAATCAGCATCTGAAATGGAGGGGGTACAGGACCAATCGGCATGCGGCAGGAAATCTTTTCACAAACCGGCTAATTGGAAATTAAACAGAATGTGTTGCAGCTCAGCTGGTAACAACAATTAACTTTCAATTACAATTTGTGGGTTTTGTGTAGGTACAGTACACAGAGGAAGTAAAGAGCATAGGGGAAAAAGAATTGCGATAAACACAGAGACTTCTTTTATATAGCTCCTGGAGTGGACACTTTTACTAAGTTGATTCCAACAGATTAAAAACGTTTGTCACTGTTAGAAAACGCCAATGCTGTAGCGGCCTCATTATCTAAACCAATGTTTCTGCCTCTACTACAAGAAACTTTTTAATGACCACAAAGCTTGAATATAAAACCAACATAAAGTTTGCAATTTCAAACGTAATTGAATTTCACTTCAACAATTTTCTATGCATAATAAAATTTCACCAGTTTTCTTTATTATAATCTTCACAAATTTGCTTTCATCCTTTTAATTCCAAAAGGTAACGAGGGTAACACTTTTCCGTACAGGGTTATTTTCTCAGTGAGTGGAGAAGAGCGAACCCAAACTGTAAAATTCAGGGTTCGTACCAAACATTTCGGAAATCGAGTGCTGTATGTGTGCTAACTAGAGATGAGTGAACCCATAGAAGTTCGCGTTTCTAGGGTTCAGTCAGAGTTTACATAAAGTTCAGTTCAGGACCTAGACTTGACCTGAACTTCATCTTGAAACGTTTTCGGATAAAGTGTGTACAAAAAAACCACATCCCTCCCTCCTGGAAGTGATCTGTTTATAGCTGGCTGTATGTGAGCGGAGTGCTGAACTGCCCAATCAGTGACTTCCAATGGAGTTCGGGCTCCGGGATCAAGTTCAGGTCAAGTCCAGGTCCCAAACTGAACTATGTCTAAAATCCAGCTAAAATTGGTGAACCTGAACTTCCATGGGTGCACTCATCTCTTACAGTGAGTTCACTTAAACAGAATCTTAAAAACAATTGTCCACCTAAAGAGGTAGTCCAGGCTTTCCTTGTGTTGTAGCTTAATGCGCAACCATCTTTTAACTTTAATTCCAAAAATCAATAGTACACATGAAAATAAGCAACTACATAAGATATTTGAATAGACATAATTTCCTTTTTTATTTGCCAGAATTGATCAGTCATCATTATCAAAATTCTCAATTCTTAGGTAAAATCTGTATTCAGTGACGACTTTCCCATTACTGTGATAGGAGATGGTAGTTGTTACTGAGAGTATGTGTACATAGAAGAGGGCAGAGGGGTGGAGCTCTGCCTATAACTTTTCCCTCTGCTACTAGCTCCTCCCTCTGCCTCTAGCTTCTCCACCTCCCATCATATAATCTCATCACTAACAGCTGCCTTCTCCTATCTCATTAATGGGAAATTCCTCAATGAATACAGATTATGCCTCAGAATTGAGAATTTTGATAATGACTGATCAATTCTGGCAAATAAAGAAGCAGATTTGTCTGATAAGATATGTTACAAAGTAGGTAGGCTTGTACAAATCCTTCAGTCTCTTCATGTAATCCCAGACAGCGTCAATAATGTTAAGATCAGGGCTCTGTTGGGCCTATATCATCACTTTTGGATGTATGTGTGACGCCCTGGCGCCGCCATGTGGTCACAGAAGAGCACTGCACCCCACACAACACCATCCCACACCAGGTTCCATCTGCCACAAAATCCTAGCCACCCCCCTCAGGGTAGGAAGGACACACCAGTGGGCAGGACCAGGCAGATTGGGAGCGCCCACCTAGGGGTTTTGAGGATCCAGGGGTGGGAACAAGTTAGTTGAAGTTTGGAGTTGAAGTTGGAGGTCAAGTGGAGTGGAGTCTGTGACAGTGACAGACTGTGGAGGTCAAGGCTGTGCTTAGTGGAGGGTAGCCAGGGTAGCGGCCCTGGTCTACTGGCTAGGTGGCAAGCAGTGGACTGTGTCCAAAGGCTACGGGAGTTCGGTGGCGGGAAATGCAAAATGGACCGGGACAGGGTTGGAGCCCGCCGGTACCGACAGCGGAGATCCAGTCCGGAAACCGTGGACAGGAAGGGTACCTGGACCCTAGTTAGAAAACGGTTGCAAGCCCCTTCTCTAATTAACTAGGCCGGAGCAAGGTTCCAGACATTGTTCCAGAAGTGTTAGCTCAGAGTGAAACGGCAGCCCACCGCGGGGGATAGGGTATGCGCAAACACCCACTGAGATCCCAGGGGTCAGTTTTCGCGGGCACGTCTCCTAACCAGAACATACCAGGAGCGGACTTCCCCGTTCCATACGGAGTCATCCAGAATTGAGAAAATTACAGAGTGCCGGAGAAAGAGACATCGGTACACCAGCTGGGTGCGGGACCCGAGTACACCCGGACGTGGCAGCCGGACACTGACACTTTGGTTTACCAATGGACTTGTGTGCAATTATTGAACAATGAGTACATCAACATTCCCCGGTTCGGCCCAACGCACCACCTGCAGCCTACATCACTCCCCGTGTCCTGGACACTGAGCCCCGGGGCATTCACCCCTACCCACGGAGGGGTTAAACAACCAGCTGCCACTCCATCGTCCCCGGGTTCTTTCTAACCGCAGCGGTGGTACTCCATATTACCACACACCGTGGGTGGCATCACAAAGTATCCGTAGCAATCCCCGTACATATACGCCCCTTTTTATTTGAGTGTCCGCGCGACCCCCGGACCGGAAACCCTTCAAGCCACTGCGGATCCGGATACGAGAAGCCCGTCTGCTGATGTGGGGGCGGCACATATGATTAGGGTCATTTTGCTGCAGAATAAATTTGGAGCCTAAACGATGACAGAGCATAAATGAGGTAGCAGGATTTGGGAACAGAGTAGGTGCTCACAAAAGTTTCAAGGGATACTGAAGAGCAGCTTACAGAAAAATGGAATTAGTTTAAATATAGCAAACTTGATGATAATTGATAAATAGACACATCATAGATATAAAATGTAAAAGGCCACAGCAATATATTCTGTATTCTGTAACAAATACTGTCTACCAGTAACCTGTGTCTTTCTCTATGTGGCCCTAGATCCTAGCCCTACCTGACCACAGAGGTTGGCACTCTAGTATATATGCAAGTTGTGCCTCTGCTCGGCAACAGTTGACTGTCTCTGATCCTAAAAAGTCAATAATCTTCAGATGATATAGGCCAGAGACTCCGTGTAGATTAAAGGTCTTGTATATTTAAATAGGAGTGTCAGGTATTACTGCATGATATGACAAAGGTGTATATAAATTTTATTAGGTGATCCCATTGTATACACACTTATATAGATCTCTTGCTGTATATTGCCTCTATGCGTTTCCCCTTAGTTATGTGGTTCCTTAGGAGGCTCTTGGAAGATATTGCATCAACATTTGTATATAATGTCTGTAACAGAAATTCTGTGGCCAGAATTGAAGGTCTCCCAATGGAGTTACGCAACTTTAAAGGGAACCAATCACCAGGAATTTCTTATATAAGCTAAAGCCAATGCTATAGTGGCACTATTATGCTGATTCTATACATACCTGTAGTGGTCAGCTCAGATGTTTAGGTTTTGAAATCCAAAAAAGTAAACTTTATAAAAATGAGCAGCTAGTTGAGTGACAGCAGCTGAGGATCAGATCATATATTCATAGTTATCCCCTCCTCCTGTTAGAATTAGCATAAGCATTATACAAACGATTCACTTTGTCTGTGGAAGGACCTGTGTGAGATCATACCCATTCTAACACAGGGAGGGGATAACTCTGAATATATGATCTGCTCCTTTGCTCATGTCACTCAACAAGCAGCTAATTTTATAAAGTTTACTTTTTGGATTTCAAAACATAAACATCCGAACTGACCACTACAAGTATGTATAGAATCAGCCTGATAGTGCCAGTATAGCACTGGCTTTAGCTTATATACGAAAATCCTAGTGATTAGTTCCCTTTAAGTATCCCTGCCACTCCCAGAGGATATTTATAGGGGAAAGGTAAAACTATACAATGCATCTCCACAAATGTCTGTCCCATGCTTTCTGAGTCTGTCAGAAGGAAATCGACAGGCGTACCTTTCAAAGCAGTCACTAGAGGATTGATAATAGCCCTCTGCGCATGTGCCATTAATGATGACATGCTACTCATTATGTAGTGCAACTGAAGTGCACTGCACAAGTATACTGCAGTGGTCTGTTCTGCAAATCATCGCATTCATCTGCGTATATTGAAATTCTAATGGGCATGTGCCACTATACCATTCCACACCTTGAGTCTGCGCATGTGCCAGTGGTCAAAATAGCTAAGGTGAGCTGCACAGGCGCATTATATTCATTTCATTCTCTGAATCTGTGCATGCACCTGCGTCCAACAGAACCAATGCAGGAGGTTGAGCAGGCGCATTACATCCACTATGTGTCAACCAACTATGCAGGCACCTGATAATAATTGTGCATACATAACACTGCGGTTAACATCCCCTATTTTAATAACGGATCTTTCCAGATTTAAGAATACATCACTCATGAATGGTTCAGGTTCTCAATTAACATGTTCCAATTACTAATATATACAGTGTGTCCACCCATATCCTGTCCACCGCCATTAACTTGAGAATGGTGGCATCTGTAGGCATAGAAGTGGTGTCTAGGTATAGTAAAGTAGCCATACACTACGCAATGAAACTACCTATTGTGCTACCTGGTGTAAAACAACAGAGTTAGCATTTTTGTCTCGAAAATGTAACGAGATAGAGAAAAAAGGTGAAGTACAAAGTTGTAGGGCATCATCAATTCAATACGAATCGACACCTTGCATACAGAAATGCTATGATTAGAACGTGTAAAACTCACAAGGCTGCGGACGTGAAGTGATACCTCATGGAGACCTTCCTAGAAGTCATTGGGTATGGTGGCTGCGTTGAGTGCCCTCCATGCTCACCTGACCTGACCCCATTGGACTTCTTTCTGTGAGGTCACAATCAAACAGCAGGTGTATGCGAATCCTCCACCAACATTGCAGGACCTACGACGATGTATCACAGATGCTTGTGCAAACGTGTCACCTACCATATTGCACAATGGGCAGCAAGATACAGTATGCTGTCCAGAGTCCAGATGTGCATTGCAGCTGATGGTGGCCACTTCGAGCATCAAAGTTAAATGAGCGCCATATGCGTGACCAGCATTCAATGTTTTGGGGGGGTCATGGGTTTCATATAGCATTTCTGTTTGCAAGGTGTCGATTCATATTGAATCAATGATGCCCTACAATATTGTAATTCACTTTTTTTTCTATCTCGTTCCATTTTCAAGATAAAAATGCTAACTCCATTGTTTCCACCAGCTGGTGCTATAGGTGGTTTCATTGCGTAGCACATGGCTACTTTACTATACCTAGACACCACTTCTATGCCTATAGCTGCCGCCATTCTCAAGTTAATGGCAGTGGACAGGATATGGGTGGACACACTGTATAGTTCAATATTACATCCATTCATTTATAATTTCAAGAGGTACCTATATTACGGAGTATGCTCCAAAGAGGACTTAGAGTCTTATTAGTCATCAGACAATGCAAGGTGACTTAAAAATCAGTAAAATGAGAACAAGGAATCATAGTATTGTTTTAAGTATACATTGTTAATTGTACTTAATTGGAGAGTGGCTATTGGAACAGAAGGATGTTGTTATACTAGTCAGACCACATGTGTTAAGAGACATGTATGTATATGGTGTGCATTTTATCGGTCCTCACACCAGTAGGGGGGAGGGGAGGAAATTTTCTAGGAATAGTGTGATTAGAGGAGAAAAGCAATGAGTTCAGATGTATATTCTGGTTAGAGCAATAAATAATGGAGTGCCTCAGAGAAAGAAATTCAGAGGCTAAATTTAAGTCACAATCATCCTTTTAGGACTGTGTTAACCATAACAGGCTAAAATTTGTCCAATATTTCAAACAAAAAATTAAGAGATATAAACCATATATAATAAAATATTTCATTTAGACATCTCAGAGAGATAGATTTCATTCTGAAAAGCCATTAAGTTTCTTTTTGGATGATACATTTATCCCAATCACTCTTTTTCCTACTCTCTGACTTCCAAGACACAGGACAATAACAACGAAGAAAAAACAAAAAAGCCATCTCAGCTCAAAAATGGCATGTATTATAAGATGTGCATTGTAATAAAAATTCCAAACTGTACTATTTTAAAATTTCAGATTTTTGGCAAAAAATTGTAATTTCTTGAGCTACCCCACCACGTCATGGCAAATCTCTTTGGGGCAGTCCTACTCTAAATATTTTTTATTTCAAATGTGCCATATGGCTTCACATATGAAAAAGTAGAACTGTTTATAGCAGTACTTACCTGGTGCTTTTCAATCCCGTACCCATGACTAAATCAGGGCTGTGGGCGGGATGGCCCAAGCAAATACTGCATGAATTAAAAAACTTGTGGACAGGGCTTGATGGCTGAATGTGAACAGTCACCAATTGCAAAAATCAAGACAGGTGGAAAAACAAACGAAATTGAGGTGCATGGCAAGGTGAAGGTCAGCCACCAACCAATTCAATGAAGAATAAACAAAAAAGCCAGCTCAACTCAAAAATGGCATGTATTATAAGATGTGCACTGCACTAAAAATTCAATATGGCACATTTTGAATGCAAAATATTTTAGAGTAGGACTGCCCCAAAGAGATTTGCCATGATGTGGTGGGGTAGCTCAAGAAATTGCAATTATTTTTGCCATAAATCTCTAATTTTCAAATAGTTCAGTTTGAAATTTTTAGTGCAGTGCACATTTTGTAATACATGCCTTTTTGAGTTTAGCTGGCTTTCATGTTTTTTCTTTACAAGACAATAATACCCTGCTATCTTCTTGATGGAACTCCCATATATTATGGGATATTGGGGTGTCTCTCTTGTGTCTCATAAATGTTCACTGATACAGTTCCTCAATTCCATCTTCATTTTTCCTATGTAGTTTAGGGGACAAGTGAGGGTAGCCCAATATATGTCACCCATTGTCTTACAATTTGCAAAATCTCTAATGAAAAATCTCTTACCAGACAATGCACTAATAAAATCCGAACATGGTGATACCCAGTTACAGAAGGTAAAGTTGCCACACTTAAAATTGACACAGATTTTTCTGTCCAGCAATGTGCCCTCATGTCTGGTTTATTATAGTGGTTATTCAGTGATTGTCCCTTCCTAAAATTTATTTTGGGGTTTCTGGTAATAATTTCCACCTCATTGTCAGTTCTAAGAATCCCCCAATGTCTGCTAAGGATCACAGATATCTGGCTTACTTGATTGTTATAGGTCCCTATGACTTTCATGAGATCTTTCTCCTCTTGCCTCATCCTTTGTATCAGGAAACAATGTCTTTCCCTCCTCAAGGCATTTCTGCATGTTGTATTTAGGATATCACTAAAGGAGCCTCTTTGTCTGAACCTCTCCCTTAAGTCAAGGCTTGGTTCTTAAATGTCTACGTGTCTAAACAGTTTCTTATTACTCTTAGATATTGAGCTTTGGGTACCTTTCCTCAACAAGGCAGGATAATAGCTGTCCCACTGAAGGAGGCTATTTGTGGCAATTGACTTTCTAATACTCTAGTGGGGAAATGGCTCTGATTGTATTTCTTTAGTTCAGCTTCAAGAGATGGTAGCTTCTATGGACTTAGCTCTGATGTAAACTTTAAACCAATCGGATTGACATTGAAATCTTGTACAAATTTCCCAAACTGCTACTCTGACCCTGTCCATAAGACTATGAATATGTTGTCGATATATCTATACCAAACTGATCTTACTAGACCATCAGATATTGTCATTTGGCAAGATTGTTGAGGAGATTAGCATAACTTGGTGCACATGGACAATCCATTCTGGTCCCCCTGAGCTGGTGGTAGTAGTTACTGTCAACGATTAAATAATTGTGTGTTAATATGAATGTCACCAGACCCAGGACAAATTTGTTATGTTGATAATGATGGATGACTCTAGTTCTGAGATGGTATTCTAGGGCTCTCAGACAATATTGTGTGGGATGCTGCTGCAAAGAGTCTCAACATCTATTAAGCCCAAAAGGGACCACCCCCACAGCATATAGCTTCTGGAGTAAATCAGAAGTGTCCCTAATATAGGAGGGTAATGAAGGTACTAAAGGACATAGAATATTGTCCATATACAGTATATTCCAATATTTTAACTGATAGAATTGACTCCAGACACAATGGGGCATTATTTGAGTGGATTAAGGCCCCTATATTAATTTGGTTCATAAAGTTCAAATCATTATCAGAAATGATTGTATTGTCAAGACCTTTGTTCAAAATTCTCATAAATGACTCCATATATCTACTCATGGGATCTCTGGGTAAAACTTCATATGCGTTTCTATCACCCAGAATGAACATACACATCGAGACAAATCTTTTGTGGTCAACCAGATTGGCCCCCTTATCAGATGGTTTTAGGATTATTTTAGGATTTTTTTTCCCCAGAACAGAATAGGCAGCCTACATTCGTTTTTATTTTTATTACAACTTTATTTATTAAAAATGATTTTTAATATAAAAAGTCATGTAACTTCTATGCAATTCCCTAATAGTAGTATATATTGCAGTACTGTCAACAATTCTTGATGATTATTTCCTCTGAATGTCTTATTGCTTTTTCCTTTTTTATATGTATCTAGTACCTAAATAATTTGATAATCTGAAACATTTCTAATACAGTTGGTACTGAATTTGCACCACTTTACATTACATATAAGCTTTCTGCCTGATATTTTATTATTACCATCAAGAATCTAAAAATATAGCCATAGCAAAACTTTAAAGTAATACATTTTGATATTACTTAAGGTGACGGAAGCAGATTTACCTGTCCATTAAAACGTAAAGTCATTCTCTATCTGTACCTTTTTAGAAATGTATTATTGTGACAAGCAAAGTCAACATAAGGTAATATGAGCCACAAGGGTAAAATGTTATATGGATTTCCGATATCAGCCAAACAAACTGAAACTCATAGCCAACATACTGTCATCCTCTTCCACCACCGGCTGCTATGTTTATGGTATTTCATTATTCAGCCAACCAATAGTCCCAGAGATGCAACTTTCTCTTATTACCTGGCATCACTGGAATCATCTCACAATCTCAAGGTTGGGAGAATGAAGTAGTAAAGAGAGGTTCCTCGTCTCCAGGGAAATCACTGTCTCTTTGCAATGAGCTTCTGATGGCACAATACTAGTTTAGCACACATATCACCTATACTTAGTAATAGAATGTGACATTTAGAGCTATTTAATGCAAAGGATTCTCTACGATGGAGCATTTCTTTGTACCCAAATTATACTATCTGACATTTTTTTTGCTACAGTGTAATACACAAAAATAAAAGGAGCAGGACTGAATGGTAATGTATTGGAAAGTTGCAGTCAGTCTTGTGTAAAGAAATAGAAAACATGACTACCTAATCCTGCAACACTAACATTACATTTATTTATATGACATTCATTGCCAAAAAAAAAGTAATAAATAAAAGTCCATGTCATTGAAGGTTTCTCAGTAAGTTCTAGATTTAAACTGGCAAAAATATATATTTTTTCAATTAGTTGTTGGCTAACAACTATCTCTTCATCTCTTCCTTGTCACCCCACTACAACTAGGGTGAGTGTGCATGTGCTCTGAATAGTAAGAGTGGCAAAAACAGCTGCCAGACACCTAAATAATCAAAAGTATTGGATTTTGGTCTAGCATCCCAGGACTGTGACGTCTAAGAATAATATACGTATAGCAGTATTGTTTAGATATCATATAACACTGATATTAGGTTATGTAAAGAGGTTGTCCAGTCTAAATCTACAAGTCTGCAGTCACTAAGTGACTACAGACTTGTGAATCCTCAAAGCGCACAGCATATGCACAGATTCGCCAGCATTAGAGTCGGGAACAGTGGTCACAAGGCCAGAATTTTACTAGATGATCATGGCCTTCCTTAATTCAAGGGCTAGAAGGTATCTGGGAATAGACATATCACATACCTGTGGCCACATGACCGCCGCTCCCAGCTCAGACAACAGCAAATCCTCACAGCGCACATTGCATGCGATGTGAGGATTCACAAGTCTGCAGTCACATAGAGTGACACATACAGTGACTGCAGACTTATGGATTTTGACCAGACAACCTCTTTAAAGAACTGTGGTGATACTATGAGAGCACTTTGTGGTGTGTCCTTTGTGGTTGAGTAACCTTTCTAAATATCTATCTTTACACACTAACCACTTTTGTAATTAAGTATAATAAAGTTCACTACTCACTATACTGCTAATTCCTAAATGTGTAGATTTTTTTTACTTCATTTTTTTTTTTTTTTTACTTCGCTTTGTTTGAGGAGAATTTCAATAACAACGCCAGAGGAGGCTGAGGCTACCCTCATTGCAGAGTCTATTACCCCTCCTGAAACAGGAGGTCATCATTGGTGGCACTGAAGTCACTTGCTACAGTTTCTTTCTTTCTTTCATTGCCACCTTCTGAAGATGTCCTGGATCCATAGTGCTGATAGAAGCTGTGGGAGAGGTGAGTGCAGTGTCGGCAGTCTGCTCCTGTCTCCACAGCTTCTCACTGCAAATAATAATACAAATAATAATAGAAGCTGCAGGGCACTACTGGTGTCACTCACTGCTTCTATTTCTACCCCCTGACAATGTTTTGTTTCACAGTTAAAAGCAGTATTGTCAGGGACCAAGGCAGAGTAATGGTGCTGCGCTCACCTTTACCACGGCTTTTATCCACAAGAGGGTGACAAATAAAGACACTGTAGTTAGTAACAGCAGCATTGCCCCTTGATGGTGGGCTGTTTCAGGAGGGGTGATGGACGCTGTGGGGAGTGACTGCAACCCCATCCTCCCGTGATGCCCTGTTTCAGACTCTTCTCAAACGAAACATCACAGGAAGTAAATGAAAAAAGACACATTTAGGGATTAGCACAATATGGTGTAGTTTAGGGTATTGTATGATAAAGCTAATAACGTGATACAAAAGTGGCCTATATTTTGATGAATTTTTTGGGTGGGCTTCATCACACCTCATCCACCCCTGCGGTGCCCCCTCTTTCAAAGCTGGCCAGGAATAAACTGCCAAAAGTTGCAGAAATTTTGCATAGCTTCAGATGGAAAAAACATTTAAATGTGTTTTACACCACAATTCTGGTGAAAAGACCTAGAAGAATCAGATCCTTTGTGGGTATATGCATAATGTGTATATTAGCTTTATGTGTACATGAAAAATATATATAATGAGAGTATTTATATTGTGTACATGCATGTGTAATGTGTATAAGCCTATTTTATTTTATGTATGGTTGTGTTTGCAGGATATCACAAAAGTGAGTACACCCTCACATTTTTGTAAATATGTTGTTATATCTTGTCATGGGACATCACTAAAGATATGACACTTTGATACAATGTAAAGTGTGCATTTGGTGTGCCCTCTAAATAACTCCACACACAGCTATTAATGTGTAAACCATTGGCAGCAAAAGTGAGTACACCCCTATGAAATGGACACAGTGTGCATCTATTCTGTACAATGTTTATTTGTGTGCATAAAAAATATTTGCATGTGTATATGTGTGTTGAAGTTTCCATACTTTTGTTAGTTGACAGCAGAAAGGTAGATGTTTTTATGCAGAATTTCATTCCAATCTTATTTTTCACACTGAATGATTCACAATAATTTTGCCTCAAAATGAATCTGTACAAAAGTCATGTATGTGGCACTAATGGTCCATTGTTTTTTACTGATTTGTATACTGATTGCAAAGTTTAGTGAGCAGAGGAATATACATGACTGCTGGAGCACAATAAGTACCTTTTATGAGGCATAAAACGCATCACAGACCGCAAATTTAAAGTTTTTCCGATTGGACCTATTTACTGCATGGCACATAAACAGGTGCACAAGACTGTTTATAGCCCATCAGACTCTTTGAAGATTTTATACCATGAATGAATTGTACAAGGTCAGTAAATATAAAAAAACCCTCACTTCTAAGAATTAACTACTGTACTAAAACAAAAAAGCGGGAGTATCAATGAATCTTCATTCAGACTTTTTTCTTACATTATTAGAAAACTTTTTAGTTATGCTTTTTCACATCTTAAACACATTGGAAAATTGATTGCTGCACATGCCCCATTTATATAATGAATTGTCAGAAAGAACATCACCATTACTAAACTTCAGTGAGAACAAAAGATCTGCTGTGTTAAATGCTAGCTTGTCACCTATACCTATACATAGCTACATAGCAAAAAGGAGAGAGGTTGGTCAAAAAGTCCACCACATGGCTAACATATATGTATGCAGGCTTGGACTGTCACACAGGGAAACAGGGGTGTAACCAGGTGGGTGCCGATTCTGGAGTGGGCTTCCCACCCCTCTATATAAGCAGTAGTTGGCGCACTACACTTAGTTCACTATCTATAGACAAAGCCGCTTCATATCATTCATTTACTAAACAACCCATGTTATCACTAAAGTTGAGCGAACCTGAGGTTCAACGTTCGAAGTTCGGGGTCGAAAACAGACTACAAAAACAAAGGGCGGTGTCACACGCTACGATATATCGGGCAATATGTCGTCAGGGTCACGGATTCCGTGACACACATCCGACATCGTTAGACATATCGTAGCATGTGACAGCTCCGAACGACTGTGAACGAGCAAAAATACTCACCTTATCGTTGCTCGTTGACACGTCGTTCATTGTCATGATGTCGGTCCTCCTTCTGTGCTCCGGTTGTTCTTCATTCCCGAGGCATCACACATCACTCCGTGTGACACCCCGGGAACAACGAACACAGCTTACCTGTGTCCCGCTGGCAATGCGGAAGGAAGGAGGTGGGCGGGATGTTACGCCCCGCTAATCTCCGCCCCTTTGCTTCTAGTGGCCGGCCACTGTGTGACGTCGCTGTGACGCCAAATGTCCCTCCCCCTTCAGGAAGAGGATTTTTGCCGCCCACAGTGACGTCGTCCGGGAGGTAAGTGCGTGTGACAGGGGGTTAACGACTTTGACGCACAAACGACGGGGGCGGGTGCGATCGCTCGTGCGATCGCCCGATAGATCGTACCATGTGACGCCGCCCAAAGAGTTTGGGTTCGAAGTTCGAGTGAGTTATAAGTGCAAACCACTGAAGCGAGCTGCGCTGTGCTGGGGTATGAGTAATGCTCATCTCTGTGCAAGCTGCTTGCAGTGTTTGAATGGCTCACACTGGGGATACAATCATCAAGATCTGCACACACACACACACACACACACACACACAAAATTGAAAAACCCTGCCCACCCTGCACCAGAAGTGTTCTGCTTATGGCTGGATGCATGGAGACGGAGACATGATCTACCCAATTATTGAGTTCCATTGAGTTTTGGGTCAAGTCTGGGTCACATCATATAGAAACCTAGATACATTTGTGAATAAGGATAATATAAAATGTATTCATAATTGATCAGTGGGTTCCCAGAGACAATGTTACTGATGGGCCCTTGGCACCCCAGCCCAACAACGCCAACATATGGAATAGAATTGTCACAATCTATACAAGATATTTAAAGACATCTCTGATGCACTTTTTTTCTAAATAGTTCCACAAGAACAGGAAATTAAAAATAGCAAGTCTTTATAAATAGGGGGATCATCGTTAGCACCATTCATTTGTCAAATTTTTCCCTTATTAGTTAAGGGTGGATGTGATTGAATAGGATTTTCAGAAAAAACAAAAAGAATTAAAAGGCAATCAAAGGGAATCTGTCAGCAGGATTTGCTATGTAATCTGAGAGCAGCTTATTATAGAGACAGATACCCTGATTGCAGCAATGTGTCACTTACTAGGCTGTGTTTTGCTGTTTCAATAAAATTAGTGTTTTATCAGCAGAAGATTATCACTAGAGGTCTAGGTGTCTTGTGCCTCCTGGTCCAATCACACCCCACCACTGATTTAGCTGTTTTATTTCTATATACTTGACATAATTGGTGACAATCGGTGGTAGGGCTGGTGTTATAAAGAACTCCGCATTCAGTGCACTACCAAATCTGCAACAGATCAAACTGATTCTATAACAACTGCTGTACCCAATAAACTAAGTGATATATCCTTGGAATCAGTGTCTTTATCCCTTCATCATGCTTTTGTCAGATTACTATGCAACAATCTACTGATAGATTTCCTTTAACGATTACCTTGTTTGGAGAAACATAAAGAAAATGTGTCCCAATCTGTTTTCTGGGTAGATTCCAATTAAACTGTATAAAGGTAGAAGGTCAAAACCCCATCCAAATAACCAGTCCCTGATAACATATCAATATTGCACTAAATTCATAACTAGAGTTCTATTTTGCATGGCTGCTTTAGGCATGAATGATGCATAATGAGTTCTGAGTTACTGAGTGATATGCAAAATTAAATCTGTGTCATTTGTATAATATATTCCTGGAGAGGGGAAAGTCATGGCTATATTTATGAACATCTATAAATTAAGATGCAAGAGAATAAACTTATATGTAAAATCACTGATAACATATAAGTAGTGTAACAACCTCTGCTCCATTAACTACAAATATGTCTTATTTGAGCCAAAGGGTTATATGAGATTAGTAAAACATCTGCTTGTTTGTGTCAATAACTAATGGACAATATTTCAACACATTGATATTGGTTTGCCTTTGCTCACTTAGTAGATATTGGCATGGCCTTTAAATTCTGTGCATGTATTATACATATATGTATGTAAGGGGGTGGTTGAGCTCCTTCCCTCGGAGATGTTGACCATATTGTTGCTATGTAATGTTGCATGAAAATTTCTTTATAGCAATAAGGTATAGATTGTAGGCAGATATAGTAGTAGCAGCAGTGTTAGTCATGTTAGTTAGTGAATTTGTTGGTAAGGTATTGCTATGTAGAGTTCTTGCACAGGTAGCCCTGACTGTAAAAGTAGTTCAGGGGCATTAATACCTGAGAATAGAATTAGATTCTATAGTAGGGGCTAGTGAGAGTATAGGGTAAGCTTTCTGATAGGTTACATAGGGAAGGCTAGGTAGTGCTTATTGGGGAATTTACATCCCCATGTAGAATGAGCTGTTGCCATGGTAACAACTGGGGCAGACGGCGGCTCATAGAGAGTGGAAAAACAGTAGTTGGGAGACCTCTCTCTGAGACCCACAACACACATCCGTTTTTTTTTGTACGTGTGCGGTACATATTTGCACGTACCGGAGACACGTACACACGGAGACCCATGTTATTCAATGGTAGATGGCACACGCACGTAAAATCACACGGAACCTGTGTCCGTGTCGTAAGTACGTGTGTGCGCTTTTCTACATGGACGACATGTCCGTTTTTGGCCGGCAGCACGCAGGCACGGACCCGCTTTAGTCTATGGGTCCGTGCCTGCACGGACTGCACACGGAGTATGTACGTGTTCAGCACGTATTGTACGTGTCCGTTTTTAATCACAAAATCTGAAACACTTGTTACCAATCTATCAGGTCAATTGATGGCAAACAAAAACACCAGGATCTCATGATGAATGATTAACAACGTTAATTGGGTAAGAATGCGGGCCTTTAAAAACGGACAGCACACCTACGTATTTTATGTCAATACGGACATTCCACACGCACACACGGCTTGCATACGCCATCACACGAATGCCATACGTACCGGAGAAATGCCCCTAAAAAACGGAACACGGACCCAAAAAACGGACCGTGAGACACGTACGGTTTTTTTGCGGAAGTGTGTTTTAGGCCTGAGAGAGGACAGACATGTAGTTGCGGCCAGGGTAGAAAGAATATTCAAGAGGCTTTCACGGTCCTAGGAATGAAGGATCTGGCTACTGTAGTGTTCAACAAGTGCTGCAGTCTAGCAGGATGTGAACGATTACCCTGAAGTGTAACATACTGTGTAAACACCTGTTACCAACTTAGTTTCATAGTTACTTAGGTTTAAAAAAGACCTAGGTCCATCTAGTTCAACCTTCCTCCACCAGTTCTACATTTGGTCACTAAGTCATTTATAACCAACAATGTTGTGTGTACTGAGGAAATCATCCAGCCCTGATATAAAAGCTGTTATAGTGTCTGCCATTACTACTTCTTGTGGTAGGCCATTTCACAGTCTGACTGCTCTAACTGTAAAGAACCCTTTCCTATTTAGCTGCCGGAATCGCTTTTCTTCCACTCGCAGTGTGTGCCCCTGGTCCTTAGTACTGTCTTTGGAAGAAATAAGTCATGTGCCAGTCCTTTATATTGACCACACATGTATTTATACATATAAATGAGATCTCCTCTGAGACGTCTTTTTATTGCTGACAAATAATGAAGTGCTGTTATCTACTACAATGGAGTGCCACCTAATTCATATGTGCCATACCTGGCCGCAACCCTAAATTATGTAGGAGTGCCAGGGCACATTGCTGAGGGCTACATCCTGACTACCGCATCCTCAGGTACCCCCTACAAGACATGCGGTGTTGCTTTATTGCTGTAATTTATAGATTATCCATCTTTATGGCACTGTTATCTGCCTAATATTCCTACTTACCATCCTTTTCATTGCTCTATTTCCATACATTTTGCAGTAATTGGGGATTTTCTTCAATACCAAACAGCAGGTAAACAAGACTGATGTTGTTTCTGGGGAGAAGACAGCAAACCTTCTAATTTTATATAGTTTCTTGCCTTATTCTTATGGTCTTGGTGTAAATATAAAATTTTGTAGCTCAAGAGCTAACGTTTCTTATTTCTTATCTTAAGCAAATGTTAATATGCTTTTTTGTTTTTATTTGTTTAGCAATATTGGCCCAAACCAAAAGCCTAAGTACAGAACTACTGTATCTAAGCTCACTAATGGAAATCTATCATCTAATTGCTGTAAGTATTGATTAGACATGGCTTTCCAGAGTTTATATATAATAACAACATGTGCTCTTGAATTAGAAGGGGAAAGGACATTGCACATCCAATACAAAGCTGTAGGAAAACGCTATGCTATCAATAAAGCTTGTTTAATAACATTAATGTCTATTTATGCATATTTTCCCTAGAGTCTTCACACCTGCAATGCAAAGGCAATAAACAGACTAATTAAAATAAGGCAAAGTTACACATTTCCTCCGCCTGCAGCCGCCCATGACTCTTGTGATGTATTATATTTGTATAACCACATGCTGGTAAAGATAAGACAGGCCAAGTCATTCTGCTCTTGCCCACAGCTATCTCGTCAGACTTGACAAACACATGGATGAGGCTTTCATTTGAAATCCATAGTTCCCACTGTTCACACACGTCAGTATTATTATGCATCCTGTTCGGGAGACATCTCAGCTTACAATGGAAGTCAATAATATTTATACCTGTGTATGCAATGTCCTTGTAGTAAACTACAGTGTTCAGAAGCAACTCTCTGTGTCAGCAGTCCAAGCAAAAATACAACTATTTATGAGCCACTGTCCACTGCTCATCTTCATTTACAATAGGAATTACAAATCAATATGAGTTCAAAAATATTTTGAAATGAGGAGCGCCATTTATGCATGTTCTCATACACCCTTCTGAAAAATGATGCATATACACAGATGCACTGCTTTTTCCTTGCTTTTATAAGATGCACTGACAATGATTAGATCAGATTCCAATCAAGATAGTTGATTTGTGAACACATGAAACGCTGTTGCCGACACCCCTGCTCTGTCTCACTTCCTCCTTTGGGACGCCATCACACTCACCCTCCCGGCTGATCCATCCTCTCTGATTGCTCCTGGGTCTGTGCACAGTGTGCACTGCACACAGCACAGGTTCCCAAGGAGCTCACTTAGGAAGTGCGCACGCTCCTAACTTCTCTTAAAGGGCCAGCATGCCCTAACCTGGAAGTGCCTCTCAACCTATAACTGAGAGACAAATGCTACTTAAGGCATCCTCCCCATATGGGAGGTACCTGGGCATCATGGTCTATTATTTAGAGACATGATGCTAGTTTTCAGTTTCTGTTGCTGTTCCTGGTATCCTATATCCATACCTGTTTATGCTAACCCAATCTTGTGTTCTAGTACCTGCGTGAACCTTCCGTACCTGTTCATGGCTGCCATACCTGCGGCACCAGCTGTACCATCCGTGCTTGTTGTACTTACTGCACCTGCCATACTTACTATTCACTCTGTAATTGCCATACCTCCTGAATCTGCTGCACCTGGCATACCTGCTGTATCAGCCATGCCCGCTGTACCTGCCATACCTGTTGCACCTGCTGTACCATCTGTGTCTGTCGCACCTGCTACAAAAGCCTGCACCAACCATCCAGTCTGCACCAGTCATCCAGTGTTCACCAGCCTGCATAGCCATCCAGCCTGCACCTGTCTGCACCAGAGACCATTCCTGCTTGCATCTGTGCCCATACCTGGCATCCCTGAACCCTAGGGTCAGCTGCCTCAGTGTTATGACTCCCTGGAGTGGCACCTGGTGGCTACCTTCCAGCACAAGCCTATCCTCACCATCAAAGGCTTTAGTGAAGAGAAGGTAGTCACTTAGTTATGACCCTCTAGGTCTAGCTTGTTCTGTGTCAGTGTGTTTGAATCGCCCACCCCAGGGCTATGGGACACCCGGTGCCGGGACGGACTAGTCCGGTGGTAGTCAGTGGTGGCTGGGCCCGGCTCCGTGGCCCTGGTGGGTGTCAGTAGAATATGTGGCTTGCTGAATAAAGGTTGTGTTCGTGACGCCACCTGTGGTATGCGGCTATTAGGCTGCCGCTGCTATGTGAGGCCTCCGGGATGATGTTATGGCAGCAATGGTGGTACTGCTCCCCACAGGTGGAGCAATGCCCGGGGCACAGTTGGTGCTTGTGAATGTCTATGCAGCTGAAATAACAGAGACCACTTCAAGGGTGCAGTTCAAGTTCTTTACTCACACTTCTTGTCACAGCGCTGTAGGGACCCTTGGACTGCTGGGACCACTGTCAGGGACCTCCGCCGTTTCTGGGTGATTCTGAGAGTGAAACCCGGTACCCTTCTCTTAGTGTCTCTTTCTTCTGCTGTCTTCCTTAGCCTTGCCTTTGATAGGATAAACCTGGCTTGGCCTCCACTACAGCCTCCAGGCTGGGGGGTCACCTGTCGGCTGATTACCCCTTTTCTGGAAGTTCTGCTATGGGTTCTGGCCCTGGGAGTCTACAACGTTCCCTGGGCCTCGGTTTTTACTGTTTGGAGATGATCTTTACACTCCTCCAGTCTGTAGGGACCGTCCCCTGTCGCAGCTTGATCCCTCCACCGATGTTCTTGTGGAACAGGCCACCGTAGCTCTAAACTGCCCCGACAGCTATACAGACTACCCGTGGCCCTGCGACTCCTTATGTCTTCTACGTGGTGTCAACTGGACCTCTGGGTCCCAGGATCTTCACCAGGAAGCGTCTCCTTCTGTTTCTCTGCTCCTGTCTGACCTGGAGCTTTCTTTCCTTCTTTCTTTCTTTCTTTCTTTCTTTCTTTCTTTCTTTCTTTCTTTCTTTCTTTCTTTCTTTCTTTCTTTCCTCCTCCTTGCCTGCCTCCAGCAGGCCTCCTCCTCCCTCCTTTCTCTCGTTCTTCTTCCCCAACTACATGCTGGCTCCTCACACTCTCCCTCCCTGAGGTAGACTGAAACTAACTTGACCTTCCTTCCTGTGTCTGCTCTCAGATGGCTCCTCCCACCTCCCCAATTTCCCTGTTCTACCCTATAGGAGCAGGGATGGGTCTTACGACCCCTCCCAGCATGCAGCATGGGAGGGTTGTCTGCCACTTTCCCTGGTCCCAGTGTGTTCCTAGCAATGGGTGTAGTGTGGATTTACCAGGGGACCGGAGTTCACTCTCTTCCTCTCCCAGAATGGGGCATCACACCGCTGGATGGGGTGCAATGACCTGTGGCGATGGAAGCCTTAGGGGCGCCACACTCCCCCACAGCAAATCCCAGCACGTCCTCGGGCTGAAAAACAACAAAAACATGTGGAAGAACTGCAAAACATTTTGTTATGAACAACATAAAACAATAAAACATTTCTTCCCTTTATGGGAGGCACAATGATTCGAACGTTACGAACTTCTTATAAAGAAAACTATGTGTGCACTTCCAGTTCATTGCACGGTTCGGGCACCTCCCCCATAATTCTGGTAGGGGGCACAACGGGTGCAACTATATACATTTCTTGGCTACAACAAGTCCAGTAGCCTGGCAGTTCGTTTCTTTTCAAACAACAATGGGACAAATACTCAACCAGCCACTAAGTCCAGTGGCCTGGTTACACAGGACACATAAGACATCACATTTACCAGGGACCACATTCCAGTCTAGTGGCCCGGTACACATAAACATGGGGGTGACATCTTCGAAAAGCATGAGGGGCAGTACAGCAGGAAAGGGTGTCATCTTCGAGAAGAACATTAGGACAGAACACAACGGACTTCTTCAAAAAGAATGAGGGGCAGACAGGGGCTATATACAGCTCAGCTGCTTCTTATTTCTTTACTCACGAGGGTAGATGTGGGGGTCCTACTCCGGCATTGCTCCTGGCAGCAGGTAGACAGCGGTCAGCACAGTCTGCGTCTGCTGGTTTTGGCGGGCCGCGCCTGGCATGGCGGCGGCCTGTATTGGAGTCGCTGCTGTGACTGATTCTTGACGGGCCGCACCTGGCGTGGCTGCGGCCTGGGCTTGGCGGGCCGCATCTGCGGCGTGGATTACCGTCGCCGCTGCGGCGGAATCTTGCTTGTCCGAGCGGGGTATCGCTGCTGGGGCCTGAGCTGGACGGGCCGGGCTTGGCGTCGCTGCTGCGGTGTGGATGGGCGTTGCTCCGGCGGCGAAATCTTGGCGGGCCGCACCTGGCGTGGCTGCGGCCCGGATCGGCGTCGCCATGCCGGGCATCTCTCCAGGGACCGCGGGCATGGTAGCGGGGGTTGGGGCACTCGCGCCGGCAGGGGCATTAAATAACTCACCCCTCAGTAGCATCTCCGGTGTTCTGGCGGTCGCTGCTCCGCGCGTCGCTTGCCGGATCTGCTGCATCACCTCCGCCTGCAGCCTTTCACACCACTGGTCCATCTCCCAGCCCCACCAGTCAGCGGAGTCTAGCTCTGGATCGCTGCGTGTGGACGCCATTCTCTCTGCGTCTCCTTCTGCACGATCTCCCAGCAGCAGGCTCGTCGCTTCTTCTAGTAGCAGACTTTTGATGTTGCTCAGCAGCAGGCTGGTAACTTCCCGCTCCTTCATCCTGTCAGCCATCCTCCCGACCTCAGCCTTCAGCTCAGCGGCGGTCACAGGCCTGATCCAGGTGAGCTCTTCCTGGCCTCCGCTTACAGGAGCCATCTTCTTTATCTGCTGGTCTGGCATTTAGACTCTCTCTGCCAGCTGGCCAGCTTGTCTAGTCGCCATTTCTTCTTTCTCCGCCTTCTATGGCGGCCACCGCTTCGCGCTCTTTTCTTGGACAAGGGGGCGGGGCTTCTCTTCGCGCCCTTTCTTCTTTCACGGCCCCCTTCTTCCCGCGCTCAGTGGCTTCAATGGTGGCAGTTTCTCACAGTAAAACACGGCTATTTCACGATTCTTCAGGCGCACAGTACCCGGTGTGACCGGGCACGAAATCCTGTTCGTGACGCCAAAAGTTGACTCGCCCACCCCAGGGCTATGGGACACCCGGTGCCGGGCCGGACTAGTCCGGTGGTAGTCAGTGGTGGCTGGGCCCGGCTCCGTGGCCCTGGTGGGTGTCAGTAGAATATGTGGCTTGCTGAATAAAGGTTGTGTTCGTGACGCCACCTGTGGTATGCGGCTATTAGGCCGCCGCTGCTATGTGAGGCCTCCGGGATGATGTTATGGCAGCAATGGTGGTACTGCTCCCCACAGGTGGAGCAATGCCCGGGGCACAGTTGGTGCTTGTGAATGTCTATGCAGCTGAAATAACAGAGACCACTTCAAGGGTGCAGTTCAAGTTCTTTACTCACACTTCTTGTCACAGCGCTGTAGGGACCCTTGGACTGCTGGGACCACTGTCAGGGACCTCCGCCGTTTCTGGGTGATTCTGAGAGTGAAAGCCGGTACCCTTCTCTTAGTGTCTCTTTCTTCTGCTGTCTTCCTTAGCCTTGCCTTTGATAGGATAAACCTGGCTTGGCCTCCACTACAGCCTCCAGGCTGGGGGGTCACCTGTCGGCTGATTACCCCTTTTCTGGAAGTTCTGCTATGGGTTCTGGCCCTGGGAGTCTACAACGTTCCCTGGGCCTCGGTTTTTACTGTTTGGAGATGATCTTTGCACTCCTCCAGTCTCTAGGGACCGTCCCCTGTCGCAGCTTGATCCCTCCACCGATGTTCTTGTGGAACAGGCCACCGTAGCTCTAAACTGCCCCGACAGCTATACAGACTACCCGTGGCCCTGCGACTCCTTCTGTCTTCTACGTGGTGTCAACTGGACCTCTGGGTCCCAGGATCTTCACCAGGAAGCGTCTCCTTCTGTTTCTCTGCTCCTGTCTGACCTGGAGCTTTCTTTCCTTCTTTCTTTCTTTCTTTCTTTCTTTCCTCCTCCTTGCCTGCCTCCAGCAGGCCTCCTCCTCCCTCCTTTCTCTCGTTCTTCTTCCCCAACTACATGCTGGCTCCTCACACTTTCCCTCCCTGAGGTAGACTGAAACTAACTTGACCTTCCTTCCTGTGCCTGCTCTCAGATGGCTCCTCCCACCTCCCCAATTTCCCTGTTCTACCCTATAGGAGCAGGGATGGGTCTTACGACCCCTCCCAGCATGCAGCATGGGAGGGTTGTCTGCCACTTTCCCTGGTCCCAGTGTGTTCCTAGCAATGGGTGTAGTGTGGATTTACCAGGGGACCGGAGTTCACTCTCTTCCTTTCCCAGAATGGGGCATCACACCGCTGGATGGGGTGCAATGACCTGTGGCAACGGAAGCCTCAGGGGCGCCACATGTTCACACCCATAAGTGTAATAACAGCACAATAGACAAGGATGTGATTGTTAAGATGCAATCAAATCATCCTTAATGTCAGACTAGAACCTTTAAAAGGCTTTGACACAGTGTTTTCAGTAAGATTGAGCTTATAACTTCAAAAGACACTGGCAAAACATATTAAGGATCATGTGTAGATTATTTTAAAATGACTTGAATCCTCTGCTGTATATACTAGGCTGTGAACAGTAGTGATATCTAGTACCAAATGCTCATCAATATTGGTGTTGACTGTATATCCTTACAATTAGCATTAGTTCAGATACAAGCTGAACTAATGTAAAGAAGTCAGAAATATAGTTTGTAAATAACTTTTTTTTTTTTTAAATAATGTGAAAACTTAACATTCTCTTGCCCTCGAGTCATTTTGGAATTAACAATTGAATAATAATGCTCAACCTCCTACTTGGGTTATATATTTTTTGCATTTTCATTTATTTTACTATCTGATCCAAGGATTATATGGATTCTGAGGTGTGTATTTATTATGGGTGTCTGAGGTGTGTAGCTGTATTCATTTTATGGCATGGTCAACGTTCTGATGTATATTTTGCAATATATAATTATTCAGTAATCTGTATTCTATGGTTTAGTTTGAGGTCTGTACTTAATTCATGGTCTGGTCTATATTTTGAGGTAAATTCTTAGTTTATTCTGGGGTCTGTATCTATTTAGGGAGTCTGTATTTATTTTGTGGTCTAATCTAATTCTGCATTTACTTAGGGGCTCTGGAGTCTTTATTTTTTCTGAAGTCCGTATTTATTTAGTAGTCTATATACTAGGCTCTGGTCTAGGGTCTGTTTTTATTGAGAGGTCAGATTTTATGTATGAGGTTATTTTTTTAGTGGCCTTGGGTAGTGAAATTGATTTTGTAAAGGGGTTGCCTAACATATTTATTTAGAAGTCTATATATTAGGCTCTGGTCTAGGGTCTGTTTTTATTGAGAGGTCACATTTTATGTATGAGGTTATTTTTTTAGTGGCCTTGGGTAGTGAAATTGATTTTGTGAAGGGGTTGCCTAACATATTTATTTAGAAGTCTATATACTAGGTCCTGGTCTAGGGTCTGTTTTTATTGAGAGGTCAAATTTTATGAATGAAGTTATTTTTTTTTTTGTGGCCTTAAGTAGTGAAATTGATTATGTAAAGGGGTTGTCTAAAATATAATAATAAAAAAAAATAACTAAGCTCTTGGACGGTGCCACTTCTTTGATGTTGGTGCTGACATCCCGTGGAATTATGTGGCATTGTTATGTCACGTAAGCACTGCAGGCAATCAGCTCTTGATGTCCGCCCTGATGATAAATACTGAAAGGCTGCAGCCGATTCGCAACCTCTGATTGGCTGCAGAACTGACGTGCCTGACAATTAGAGATGAGCGAACCTTAGAAGGTTTGGATTGCTGGCAGCAATCAAACCAAACCTCCACTGGTTCGAACTTGGCCCGAGCCCAGTTCAAAATCACTGATTAGCAGTTGAAGTCTACACCCACATATAGCCAGCCATAAGCAGAATACGTCCGGGGGAGGGTGGATGGGATTTTTTAATTTTATTTTTTTTGTACACTAAATCTAATCATGCTGTTATTGAGGCTGGGCTGTGTACTAAGCGTACCTGAGCACAGCGCTGCTCGCGCAAGTGAAGTTCGCACGTAAAGCATCCAAACTCCAAACCCAAACTCTGTTTTTTTAAGTCACTGTTCAGATACACTCATTTCTACTGACAAACTACAGCCCAGACTGCCAAAGGGATTCAAGGGAGGGCAGCATGACTAAGGAGGGATGCTAGGCCTGTGGGTATAACAAAGGGTTAAGGTGAGAATGCACTTTGTGCAGGAAAATTGGAGGTTGGGTTATAGGGTCTGTTGGGTTTTTTGGGGGCACTGTGATTGATCAGGGGGAGGGCAGTTATAGGGTAGTATATAGGGCAGGACTTCCAGGTGGGGTTGGCCAGTCCTGGAAGACGTCCAGAATCATCCCACCTGCCCTATTTTGGATATTTGGAGATCGATGTGGAGAGATGGGAAGGCGTTAACTTTGTTGCAGCAGTAGGCGGAAAGGAGGGGGGTATTTGATGTTGGTGGATTGCAAAAAAGTGTAGGAATGGGTTACCCCTGGTGGTGCAATGGTATGGTTGGTTTAATGTGGCTCCCTGCTGGGCTAAGGTCTCAGTGGGACATTGGTTGAGCAACATTCGGCTAGGTGCCCTCGAGCCGGTTTGGTGCAGCTGAGGGCAGGTGGTGGAGCTGGTGTTTCAATTGATTTCAACGGGAACCTTCACTTACCCCCATCCTTATCAGGTGGTTATATTATTACTGAGTTATTATTATCCTTATATATGAAAATGTTATTGATTGTTTGTTTGTTTATAAATGGGGCTGCTGTGGCCTTTTACATCCAAAGTCATACAGTCTTCATGTCTTAATTTAGGTTAGAATTCGGGAAAGTGGGTTGGGGTGGTGGTCAGTATGGTAAGATAAGGCCCTCAGTCAAACTTTCCTGAGTCATGTGACATGACACCTGGGAGAGACAGTGCTGACATTGAAGGAGAGACACTGGTCCAGGAGGTACCATATATGCTTTAATATTTTATATAGCACAGTTTAGTTGTTAAGATGGAATTGTCAAATAGAGGATGACCACTTCAAGGAGAATGGCAGTTACTTAACATTAAGGCAGATTACTTTTTTGGAACATGTAACATGTAAAACTGTAACATTGTCATTACATATACGTCTGCATTTTTAGTATATGAACCATTTTTGTTTTGCTGTTTTTATATAGCACTATTTTATCTTCATTAACTTTGTATATCTTGTGTACTAGTAGTAAATCAACCCTTACAGCTAAGATTACAGTGGACACTTTAAATAGAAATTGTCAGCGAATTCATGTTGCCCTAACGATGGACTTTACAGAATAACATCAGGCTCCCTCATTACAACGGACTACGCTTTACTGAAATGCCTCAGCGGACAAAGAGCAGAGTAACGCTTTCATATTGCCAGTCGTTACGGCAGCATGAATCTGCTGACATGATCCCTTCAAAGGCCCTGAATGCTTCTGGGATGGTAAAAATATTTTTATAGAAATGTACATATGTTAAGTTAAAATAAATTGCTCTACGTTTTTGGTTTCAAATCCTCACTCTTTTTCTATTATTACATCCCCTGATATGCAGTTTGCAGCCTGCTCCGAATTTATACCTTACAAGCCTTTTTTCTCCTATGTGAGGTCTGTAGTTTCTTTGATAACCCCCATGCATCAGCAAATTCTCATCGCCATTACCACTTATGTTTTATTTTTTCGAGTTTTATATATATATATTATATATATATGACAATAGACAATAAAAGAGCAGCTTGTTCCGCAGACTGTTTGCTTTACTTCAGTAAGAAGTATAACTATCAAATCAAGTTTTCTCCACAGTTGTCTAGACAACTAGATCACTACTGTCACATTCGAAATAGAGTCCGTCTGCATTGGATGAGCTTTGAGCCTACTGAGAAATCTATTTGTGAATGAATCCACTACACGAAGAGATCAGATTGAAAAGCCTTCAAAGATTTCATAATTCTTCAAAATAAGGGGCTTTTTGACAGCTGTTACGTCCATGAGCTTCAGGTCATTAATTTTGATTGTGTGCTTCACCCGGGGAGAAGAACACAAACCACAAAGCTAAGTGACAAAAAAAAGCTAAGTTCCATCAGAATCTTGTTGACAAATCAAGAGCCGAGACTTGAAAGCTCAGACTTTTTCTTTCTGCTGAGACAGCTTGTCTTAAAGCGTCTGCTCCTTTGTCTTTCTATTGCTGCGTGTCCTTGTTTTTTTTCTTGTCTGTGTTCACTTTCTAATCAAGTTGATGAATTTGGTCCTTAACATCTATTCTTTTCCGCTGAGATTTTTCGTGAGCAGAATGTCCCTCCAGTCAACATATTTTTTTAACATTTTGCAAATGGAATTTATTACAGTGTCAGCACTCGCTCTGATTATTACCTGTGCTGCCATTCGCACAATAGGATGATGACGGGTATCGTTATATGTTGATCCACAAAGACTAACTAAAAGGAATATCTGACTGTCCAGTCCCCGGGATAGATTGGTGCAAGCATAAAAAAATCACGAATACCTCTCTTATATTTTTCAGCAGCTTTTCTTACAGCTTCTTCATCTGTACCTACCTGCTAAGTTCCCTTTCTACAGCTCTTGCCATCTTAACCACTAAGAATAACTATTTTTGGCCCTGATATCATGTCAAAAGCAACTGTCATGTCACACAGGTGTTTTAATCTTTATATCAGAGCTTAGTGTAAAATAGCAGCCAAAAAAGACTCATGTCAATGTCCAATGGATTTTAGAGAAATTTTCCTCTATACATGTTGAACATTTATTTTGTCTAAAACCACAGAGATGTAAAGATGATCCCGAATTCAAACAGACACCATTGAATTTAATATCCTCCATTGGGCTTCTGTAGAAATAGTATTCTTGTTTGTTGCATTTTCTAATAGAGGCTCCAACAAACGTGTGAACATGACAAGTATGCTTGTATAGGGGATAAGCTCAGGATAGGTTCAGATCTATATTGAAGTCTCCTTCAAACTCCTTCATTATTAATGGTACATATAGCCCTTTTTTGGGTTAGGGGAGGAAATGGATGGAATCATGGAAAAGCTACTATGAATCAGTGGAGTCTTTATGGTAGCTATATTCTCAGTTTTATGCAAAAACAGCAATCAGGAATATGTGGTACCTCCCACCAAAAGGTTTATTGTAATTTTTTACTTTTTGTTTAAGTATGAAAATATTGTAGTATATATAGCGTATAGCACTCAAAACGTTTGCTCAGGTATTCACAATATTGATATTCTTAATTTGCTAAAATAATTATCTTGCTGTTTTCCTATAGCTTTTTGGGTTTTATTGAAGAGCATGGGACCATATGAAGATAATATTATTTTCAGTATTTCTTTGTAATTACATTGTATTTGGTTCCCATAATAAAAAGTAGTAGCCAATTTGCCAAAATTCTAATTCGACAGTACTCTTGAATTTGTCCAGGAAATTCAATTTGCATCAGAGTTATATTTCACACACTGAATGCTCATTATTATGCTTTGGGGTCTTTTGGGACCTCAGAGCATAATAAATATGGAGTGGAAAACCTAAAAAAGACTTACTTTGTCGCTCACCTGACCTGCTGCAGCAGCCTGTTCTCCTTACTGGACAGGTCCTTCTAAGTGATGTTTAGGTGATCCTTGACCTCCTCAGACCCTCGTCAATGATTATTACTCATCACTGATGCTCAAAGCCAAGTTGGCGCCTAAGACAATGCGCAGTATGATATTGTGATGTCAAAATATGCATTGCCCTACACACTGATTAGGCATCATATGACACACTTTGGGATATCATGACAAAACATGATGTGTTGTGACATTTGGGGATATAATCGGTGCTGGAAGCCCCAGAGAAGAGTGAAGATCAGTAAAGAAGACCATGGAGATTGAAACAGCGGTCTGCAGTAAAGGAACAGGTGAGCGACAAGGTGTGTATTTATTTTTTTTTTTTTCAAGTTACTGTAATTTTGGAAAATGGTGACTGTTTAGTTGTCCTTTTCCTGAATTTACAGAAATTGATACGCAAAATAATTGGATTCAGTTTGCCTTTAACAGGTTTGCTTGTCTGTAATACAAAGACATCGATTAAGGTTATTTGTATTATATCTATTAAAATGGTAGAATTAATGGATTATTATTAGAGATGAGTGATGTTCGAGGCTCGAGGTTCGCCAGTTTCATGTTCGAGTGATTTTGGGGGGTGGTCGAGACGTTTGATGAACTCGAGCTTTTTGCTAAAAGCTCGACAGTTCGAGTTACATTCGAGAACGGTTCGAGCACCAAAATCGTGGCTTTTCACAGTAAGGCTATGTGCACACAATGCTGTCTGCATGCGTCCTGTGTCCCCAGCACAATCCCTTTCTCTTTCCTACTCACCGATCACGGGTGCCTCGCTGCACGCTGTCACAAATCTGCGGCGTCTTTTCCTCTTTTGAAAATAGCTGCCGCTTCAATATTTAATCAGTTATTCCGTGCTTTCCCCGCACACCGGCGCCCATGATTGATTGCAGTCAGACACACCCCCACGATGAGTGACAGCTGTCTCACTGTAACCAATCACAGCCGCCGGCGGACGGCTCTATATCGTGCAGTAAAATAAATAAATAAATAATAAAATAAAAAAAAATGCGGTTCCCTCCATATTTGATACCAGCCAGGATAAAGCCACACGGCTGGAGGCTGCTATTGTCAGGATGGGGAGCGCCACATTATGGGAAGCCCACCACCCTAACAATATCAGCAGGCAGCCGCCCGGAATTGCCGCATCCATTAGATGCGACAGTCCCGGGATTCCACCCAGCTCAACCCGAATTGCCCTGGTGCGGTGGCAATCGGGGTAATAATGAGTTAATCATGCCAGGCATCTCCCCGAGATACCTTCCATGATTAAACTGTAAGTGAAAGTAAAGAAACACACACAGTGAAAAATCCTTTATTTGGAATAAAAGACAAAAAAACATCCTCTTTCACCATTTTATTAAAATCCCCAAATACCCCTCCAGGTCCAAAGTAATCCACACGACACTGTCAGCTCTGCTACAGAACACGAGTGCTCTGTGTCAGCTCCACGTAGCACATGAAGAGGATCGCGCTGTCACCTTAGACTTCAGTCTGCATTGTAGACCTCAAGACAGCGAAATCTGCCTATGTTCCTCATTGGAGCCAGTGGGTGAATGGATAGAGCGCTTGTCTAAGAAGCATAACTTTACGAGTTCAAGTCCCGGCTGTGTCTGTAAAGATTTTTTTTTATTTTCAATTTTAAATTATTCTTTATTTATAATTGTATTTTAATTATGCACAGAGGGGAGTAGCCGGACATCAGCTGTGAGCCGCTTCACAGAATGAGGCTGCATTCATTCATTCATTCATTCATTCATTCATTCATTCTTTCTCTCTGTCTTTTTCTCTCTCTCTCTTTCTTTCTTTCCTTCTTTGTCTTTCTTTTTCTTTCTGTCTGTCTGTCTGTCTTTCTGTCTTTTTCTCTTTCTTTCTTTCTTTCTTTTTCTTTCTGTCTGTCTGTCTGTCTTTCTCTGTCTTTCTGTCTGTCTTTTTCTGTCTGTCTTTTTCTGTCTTTCTTTCTTTTTTTTATTGCACTGATGCATCAGCTGATTGTATAAAAGCAGTTTATACAATCAGTTGCTTTGTCGTGTGATTCAGGCCCTTGAACCTGACACATCATCTGATCGCCTTTCCTTCCAGCAAACCGATCAGATGAAATTGGATCCGGATTGGACGGCGCGGGACACTTGATCCAGGATTACTGCGGAGGGGGGTTCTTTATTTCAATAAAGATGGAGTCACTAATTGTGTTGTGTTTTATTTATAATAAAAATATTTTTCTGTGCTGTTTTTTTTATCTGTACTAGAAATTCATGGTGGTAATGTCTAATATTGTCGTGAAACCATGAATTTCAGGCTTAGGGCCAGTTGAAAATATACAGCTAGCCCTAACCCCATTATTACCCAGCGAGCCACACATCACCAGGGCAGCTGGAAGAGTTGGATACAGCACCAGAAGATGGCGCTTCTATGAAAGCGCCTTTTTCTGGGGCGGCTGCGGACTGCAATTCGCTGCAGGGGTGCCCAGAAAGCTTGGGCACCCTGAGCTGCGTATTCCAATCCCCAGCTGCCTAGTTGTACCTGGCTGGACACAAAAATTGGGCGAAGCCCACGTCATTTGTTTTTTTATTTTTTCATGAAATTTATGAAATAATTAAAAAAAAGGGCTTCTCTATATTTTTGGTTTCCAGCCGGGTACAAATAGGCAGCTGGGGGTTGGGGGCAGCCCGAAGGTGCCTGGTGTACCTGGCTAGCATACAAAAATATGGCGAAGCCCACATCATTTTTTTGATGGGCAAAAAACTCCTGCATACAGTCCTGGATGGAGTATGCTGAGCCTTGTAGTTTTGCAGCTGCTGTCTGCTCTCCTCCATACAGACAGACAGCAGCTGCAGAACTACAAGGCTCAGCATACTCCATCCACGACTGTATGCAGGAGTTTTTTGCCCCCCAAAAAAATTATGTGGGCTTTGCCATGTTTTTGTATGCTAGCCAGGTACAGTAGGCAGCTTAAGGGATGCCCCCAACCCCCTGCTGCCTATTTGTACCCAGCTGGGAACCAAAAATATAGGGAAGCCCTTTTTTTTATTAATTATTTCATGAATTTTATGAAATAATTAAAAAAAAAAAAATGACGTGGGCTTCGCCCAATTTTTGTGTCCAGCCAGGTACAACTAGGCAACTAGGGATTGGAATCCGCAGCTCAGGGTGCCCAAGCTTTCTGGGCACCCCTGTTGCGAATTGCAGTCGGCATGCCGCCCCAGAAAAAGGCACTTTCATAGAAGCAAGCACCATCTTCTGGCGCTGTATTCAACTCTTCCAGCTGCCCTGAAGCCAGGTGGCTCGCTGGGTTATAATGGAGTTAGGGCTAGCTGTATATTATCAACTGGCCCTAAGCCCGAAATTCATGGTGTCATGCCAATATTAGACATGGCCACCATGAATTTCTAGTACTGATAAAAAGAACCATAACACACAGAAAAAATATTTTTATTATAAATAACACACAACACAATTAGTGACTCCATCTTTATTGAAATATAGAACCACCCTCCGCAGTAATTTTGGGTCAAGGGTCCCGCACCGTCCAATCCGGATCCAATATCATCTGATCGGTTTGCTGGAAGGAAAAGCGATCAGATGATGTGTCAGGATCAAGGGCCTGAATCACATGACACAGCAGCTGATTGTATAAACGGCTTTTATACAATCAGCTGATGCATCAGTGCAAAAAAAACAAAAAACTACACACCAGTGCAGACTCCTGTTTGACAGCATCAGCTGATAGTTTAGCCGGCCGGGCGGTAAAAAGTCGGCCTCACTGCTCGACTTATAGTGTCAGCTGATTCCGTCAGGTGACGGTATCAGCTGATCATCGCCAGGTCTGAGAAAGAGAGAGAGAAAGAAGAGAGAGAAAGAAGAGAGAGAAAGAGGGAAAGAAGAGAGAGAGAAAGAGAGAAAGAAGAGAGAAAGAGAGAAAGAAGAGAGAGAGAAAAAGAGAGAAAGAAGAGAAAGAGAGAAGGGAGAAAGAAGATAGAGAGAAGGAAGAGAGACAGAAAGAAGAGAGAGAGAGAGAAAGAAGAGAGAAATAGAGAGAGAAAGAGAGAGAGAGAAAGAAGAGAGAGAAAGAGAGAAAGAAGAGAGGGAGAGAAAGAGAGAAAGAAGAGAAAGAGGAGAAAGAAGAGAAAGAGAGAAGGAAGAGAGAGAGAGAGAAAGAGAAAGAGAGAAGGAAGAGAGAGAGAGAAAGAAGAGAGAGAGAAAGAGAGAAGAGATAGAAGAGAGATAAAGGAGAGAGAGAAAGGAGAGAGAGAGAGAGAAAGTAGAGAGAGAAAGTAGAGAGAGAAAGGAGGGAGAGAGGGAGAGAGAGAGAGAAAGGAGAGACAGAAAGAAGAGAGAGAAAGAAGAGAGAGAAAAAGAGAGAAAGAAGAGAGAGAGAAAGAGAGAAAGAAGAGAGAGAGAAAGAGAGAAAGAAGAGAGAGAGAGAAAAAGAGAGAAAGAAGAGAAAGAGAGAAGGGAGAAAGAAGATAGAGAGAAGGAAGAGAGACAGAAAGAAGAGAGAGAGAGAGAGAAAGAAGAGAGAAATAGAGAGAGAAAGAGAGAGAGAGAAAGAAGAGAGAGAGAAAGAGAGAAAGAAGAGAGGGAGAGAAAGAGAGAAAGAAGAGAGAGGAGAAAGAAGAGAAAGAGAGAAGGAAGAGAGAGAGAAAGAAGAGAAAGAGAGAAGGAAGAGAGAGAGAGAAAGAAGAGAGAGAGAAAGAGAGAAGAGATAAAAGAGAGATAAAGGAGAGACAGAAAGGAGAGAGAGAGAAAGTAGAGAGAGAAAGTAGAGAGAGAAAGGAGGGAGAGAGGGAGAGAGAGAGAGAAAGGAGAGACAGAAAGGAGAGAGAGAAAGGAGAGAGATAGAGAAAGAAGAGAGAGCGAAAAAGAGAGAAAGAAGAGAAAGAAGAAAAGAGAGAAGGAAGAGAGAGAAGAGAAAGAGGAGAAAGGAAGAAAAGGAAGGAGAGAGAGAAAGGAGAGAGAGAAAGGAGAGAAAGAGAGAGAGAAAAAGAAAGGAGAGCGAGAAAGGAGAGAGAGAGAGAGTGCGAGAAAGGAGAGAGAGAGCGAAAAAGGAGAGAGAGAGAGCTCACAGCTGATGTCCGGCTCCTCCCCTCAGTGCATAATTAAATTATAATTATAAATATATTATAAATATATTATAAATAATTAAAATTAAAAATAAAAAAACCCCATTCTTTACGGAGACTAGAACTTGTGCTCTCATGCTTCTTAAGCAAGCGCTCTAAGCACTAGTCTACTGCTTCTAATGATAAAGATAGGTGGATTTTGTAATCTTGACTTCTGCATTGCTGAAGTCTCTGCTGACCACGCGATTCACTTCATTGCTACGTGGAGCTGATCAGAGCACTTGTGTTCTGTAGCAGAGCTGACAGTGTCGTGTGGATTACGTCAGACCTGGAGGGGTATTTGTGGGTTAATAAAGGGGTGAAAGAGGGTGATTTTTTGTCTTTTATTCCAAATAAAGGATTTTTTGGTGTGTGTGTTTATTTACTTTCACTTTAAGTTTAATCATGGATGGTATCTCGGGGAGACGCCTGGCATGATTAACTCATTATTACCCCGATTGCCACCGCACCAGGGCAATTCGGGATGAGCTGGGTAGAGTCCCCCGGGACAGTTGCATCTAATGGATGCGGCTATTCCGGCCGGCTGCTGGGTGATATTGTTAGGGTGGTGGGCTCCCGATAACGTGGTGCTCTCCATCCTGACAATAGCAGCCTCCAGCCATGTGGCTTTATCCTGGCTGGTATCAAATATGGGGGAATCGCATTTTTTTTTAATTTTATTTATTTTACTGCACGATATAGACCCGCCCGCCGGCGGCTGTGATCGGTTGCAGTGGGACAGCTGTCACTAAGCTTGGGGACGTGTCTGACTGCAACCAATCATGGGGGCGCCGGTGGGCGGGGAAAGCACGGAATAACTATTTGACTAATGACATTTTCTAAAGAGGAAAAGACACAGCAGATTTGTAACAGCGTGCAGTGAGACGCCCATGATTGGTGAGTAGGAAAGGGAGAGGGATTATGCTGGGGACGCAGGACGCATGCAGATAGCAACATGTGCACTTAGCGTTACTGTGAAAAGCCACGTTTATGCTGATCGAACCGTTCTCGAACGTAACTCAAACTGTCGAGCTTTTAGCAAAAAGCTTGAGTTCGAGTTCGATCTCGAGCACCCCCCAAAATCACTTGAACATGAAATTGGCGAACCTTGAACATTGCTCATCTCTACTGGGCAACCCCTTTAAGGCTCATAGTAATAACATGTTGTGTATGCAAAGTCAAGTTTTATCTCACTGACAAAATTAGGGAGAAGGTAATAGTGCATCTACAGGTAGTCCCTGAAATATTTGGACAGTGACCAAATCTTTGTAATTGGGCTCTGCATACCCCTATTTTAGATATAAAATTAAACATCTATGATGCAATTGAAGTGTAGACTTTCAGCTTGAGTGTGAGCTCCCACTGGCATATAGCCAGCGTATAACATAACATGTTTTATTGCATAGCCCTCACTCCAATGGAGAATTGCCGATCAGTGATTTTTTTTCTCATTCCGATTTGGCATCAGTAAAAAATTTCAGTATGTTGCATTGACAGCATATACTTGGGTATGGGTGGGTATGAAAAATCGGACTGCACTCGGATTTCACCCAAGTGCTATCTGATATGCAAAGAGAAAAGCAAAGGAGAAGATAGGGAAATTAATCTTTCCTTCTTCTCATCACCTGAGCTCAGATTCTCACATGTAAGACAATCGGAGGAGCACAGTAGAATGACACTCGACTCACACTTGCAGCAAAGTTTGAGCTGAGTGTTATTATCATATTGCATCCAATGCTTCTGCATCAAATATATCCTGTGAAACGTTTAGCAATTGTATCCATTTTTCTACAAAGCCTTTTTATTTCAGGGGTTCAAAAGTAATTGGACAAATTTACTTTACCATAAATAAAATGTCCATTTTTAATTCTTTGTAGAGAATCCTTTATAAGCAATGATTGCTTAAAGGCTTTAAGCCATGGACGTCACAAAACACTGAGTTTCCTCCTTTGTGATGATTTCTCAGGCCTTTACTGCAGCCGATTTCAGTTGTTGCTTGTTTGTGGGTCTTTCTACCTTACGTTTTGTGTTCAGCATGTGAAATGCATTCTCAATGGGGTTGAGATCTGGTGATTGACTTGGCCATTAGAGAATATTCCACTTCTTTGCCTAAAAATCTCTTGAGTTGCTTTCACAATATGTTTTGGGTCATTGCCTATATGTACTGTGATGCACCGTCCAATCAACCTTGCTGCATTTGGTTGACTCGAATTAGAAAGTATAGTCCTGTACAAATCAGAATTCATCTGGCGGCTTCTGTCTTCATTTACAGTTGCAATAAACACTACTGGCGCAGTGTCATTAGAACCCATTGCAAGCCATGCGTGGCCATGCCATCACACTGCCTCCACCATGTTTTATATAGGATGTGGCGTTCCTTGAATTATAAGACATTTCATGTCATCTCCATACTTTATTCTTCCCAGAATTTTGGTACAGGTTGACCTTAGTTTCATCTGTTCAAAGAATGCTTACCCCAGAACCGGGCTGGCTTCGTTAGATGTTTTTTTGGTTTTTTTTGCAAAGCCTAATCTGGCCTTTCTGTTTTTAAATCTGATTATTGGATTACATATTTGGCTGAACTCTCTGTATTTGCTCTCATGAAGTCTTCACTTTATGGGAGGCTTAGATACTGAAACAGCTACTTCCTGTTTTGTGTTCGTCCCTTGGGTGGATGTTGTGAAGGGGTTTTTCTTGTCCATGGATGGATTCTGTGATCATCCACCACTGTTGTATTACATGGACATCCAAGCCTTCCAGAGCTCCCAAGCTCACCAGAGGACTCTTTATCTGCACAATGTGACCCAAAACCTTACGATACGTCAATTTTTAATTACAATTTTTTTATTTATGTATAATATATATATATATATATATATATATATATATATATATATATATATATATTTATATATTTAGTACAGACCGAAAGTTTGGACACACCTTCTCATTCAAAGAGTTTTCTATATTTTCATGACTCTGAAAATTGTAGATTCACATTGAAGGCATCAAAACTATGAATTAACACATGTGGAATGAAATATTTAACAAAACAGTGTGAAACAACTGAAAATATGTCTTATATTCTAGGCTCTTCAAAGTAGCCACCTTTTGCTTTGATTACTGCTTTGCACACTCTTGGCATTCTCTTGGTGAGCTTCAAGAGGTAGTCACCGGAAATGGTCTTCCAACAGTCTTGAAGGAGTTCCCAGAGCTGCTTAGCACTTGTTGGCCCTTTTGCCTTCACTCTGCGGTCCAGCTCACCCCAAACCATCTCAATTGGGTTCAGGTCTGGTAACTGTGGAGGCCAGGTCACCTTGCGTAGCACCCCATCACTCTCCTTCTTTGTCAAGTAGCCCTTACACAGCCTGGAGGTGTGTTTGGGGTCATTATCCTGTTGAAAAATAAATGATGGTCGCAAACCGGATGGAATAGCATACCGCTGCAAGATGCTGTGGTAGCCATGCTGGTTCAGTATGCCTTCAATTTTGAATAAATCCCCAACAGTGTCCCCAGCAAAGCACCCCCACACCATCACACCTCCTCCTCCATGCTTCACGGTGGAAACCAGGCATGTAGAGTCCATCCGTTCACCTTTTCTGCGTTGCACAAAGACACGGTGGTTGGATCCAAAGATCTCAAATTTGGACTCATCAGACCAAAGCACAGATTTCCACTGGTCTAATGTCCATTTCTTGTGTTCTTCAGCCCAAACAAGTCACTTCTGCTTGTTGCCTGTCCTTGGCAGTAGTTTCCTAACAGCTATTTTACCATGAAGGCCTGCTGCACAAAGTCTCCTTTTAGCAGTTGTTCTAGAGATGTGTCTGCTGCTAAACCTCTTTGTGGCATTGACCTGGTCTCTAATCTGAGCTGCTGTTAACCTGCGATTTCTTAGACTGGTGACTCGGATAAACTTATCCTCCGCAGCAGAGGTGACTCTTGGTCTTCCTTTCCTGGGGCGGTCCTCATGTGAGCCAGTTTCTTTGTAGCATTTGATGGTTTTTGCCACTATACTTGGGGACACTTTCAAAGTTTTCCCAAATTTTTGGACTGACTGACCTTCATTTCTTAAAGTAATGATGGACACTCATTTTTCTTTACTTAGCTGTTTTTTTCTTGCCATGATACAAATTCTAACAGTCTATTCAGTAGGACTATCAGCTGTGTATCCACCAGACTTCTGCACAGCACAACTGATGGGCCCAGCCCCATTTATAAGGCAAGAAATCCCCCTTATTAAATCTGACAGGGCACAGCTGTGAAGTGAAAACCATTTCCGGTGACTACCTCTTGAAGGTAATCAAGAGAATGCCAAGAGTGTGGATAGCAGTAATCAAAGCAAAAGGTGGCTATTTAGAACAGAAGACATATTTTCAGTTGTTTCACACTTTTTTGTGAAGTATTTCATTCCACATGTGTTAATTTATAGTTTTGATGCCTTCAATATGAATCTACAATTTTCTTTTTTTTTTTTTTGTAAATTCTTTATTTAAGATGTTTCTTAATATTACAGAAATGAAATTGCAACAACAAATAAGCATAAACATGTATTTTTCAGATGAAAGGAAAGAGAAAAGGAAAGGAAAGAGGGAGAGATGGGGACGTGAGGTTGGTATAAAGTAAAGAGAGGACAAGGGGTTGGGAATGTAGAGGGGGTAGGGGAAGGGGAAAAAGGTGAGATTCCCACCTATTTCTAAGAAGGTGTCTGGTTACTAGGATTTATATATATGAAAGTATGAAAAGGCTTTGTTTTCAGAGGTGTGTATGAACAACGTGTTTGTTTTGCTTAACTGTCTATTCGGTTTCTGAGCTAATGTGTTATCTTTGGATGAGAAAATTTGTCAAGAGATTTTAGTTAGCTTTTGGTATCTGTCCCATTTGTCCCAAGATTCTAAAAGCTTCGCATTTTTCCTAGTGTAATGCAATCGGGCTTTTTCATGTACGCTTATAAGATTTGATTCATTGAACCACTCAGTTTGAATCTACAATTTTCAGTCATGAAAATAAAGAAAACTCTTTGAAGATGTGTCCATATATATTTAGTTCTGTTCAATATATATCAACAGTTAAGGCCACTTTACACGCATTGACATCGCTAACGAGATATCGCTGGGGTCACGAAATTCATGACGTACATCCGGCGTCGTTAGCGACGTCGTTGCGTGTGACACCTACGAACGACCGCTAACGATCACAAATACTCACCAAATCGTTGATCATTGACATGTCGTTCATTTTTAAAATATCGTTGCTCGTGCTGGATGCAGGTTGTTCATCGTTCCTGAGGCAGCACACATCGCTACGTGTGACACCCCGGGAATGACGAACAACAGTGTACCTGCGTCCTCCGGCAATGAGGTGGGAGTGAAGTTCATGCGGCTGCTCTCCGCCCTTCCACTTCTATTGGTGGCCCGCTGAGTGACGTCGCTGTGATGCCAAACGAACCGCCCCCTTAAAAAAGCGGTTGTTTGGCAGCCACAGCAACGTCGTTAGGAAGGTAAGTTTGTATGACGCGTACTGGCGATATTGTTCACCACGGGCAGCGATTTGCCCGTGATGCACAAACGACGGAGGCGGGTGCTATCGCTAGCGACATTGCTAGTAATGTTGCAGCGTGTAAAGCAGCCTTTACACTTTAAGCTTCAATATCTTAGCATGCAGGTGTACAATGAGAATTGGAGGTGAGCAAAAATATTTGCAGGATCCCAGTCAGCTATGTATTTCAATAGACCATGGTAGTTGGACCAAGGTGTCGGGAACGTCCTCAAAAAAGCACTAAAATGCCAGCATCCTTTACACATCTAGAATTTACAAGACAATGTCATATTATTGCAGCACAGGGTATGTCAAGACTAGCATGACCTCACATGACATCATTATGTTGTTGAGGGCTTGTAACTGCCAAAAGCGTCATCTAAGGAAGTTCTCCGGAGCCTAGTCTCACTGCATCAGGGCAGTGGAAGCCAGACCAGGATTCTTCAAATCATCTAGAATATTATCTATTATCTATCTATTATCTATCTTTCTATTATCTCTAGAATATACATTGCACAGAGCTTTTTATTTGCCCCTAGTAGAAATAATCAATATAATTTGATTAAACAAATTTAGATATATGTGGTTTACTTTGTATATATTTTTCTTCTATGAGACACATTTTCTTCCTTGATAAGAAGTCTCCTTTTCTCAGTCACCTATATATAGTATTTTAGAATAATAAGAAATGTTCACACTGTTATCTAACCTAACATCAAAGAATAGCCAAAGGTTTGAAATGTCAGAATAGATAACATCACAAGACCAATATAATATAAATATATCTGGCTTAGAGATGTGACTGAAATGTTAAGGAATATTTAAAGTAAAATGGGCAACTCCATTTTATTTCTGTAATGTAGTAAAAAAATGTCTGCTTTGCAGCTGTTTCATTATTTTTCAGTTAATTTCTGAAAAAAAAAATGGGAATCCAATTGGTCTAATGAAGTGAATAGCCAAAGATTGCAGCTTTCCTTTCTTATAATCATGCTTAACAAACATGAAGTTAATCTTGAAATTATTAATTGGGGATATAAATTTAAAAGGATTAAAATTTTTCCCTTAAAATGTCACATTTTCAATTGCCTGCCAAGCTGTTCATTTGGCAAACAACTCAAATGCTTCCAAATCCTAACAAGTAGCAATGCAATTTTACAGTAACAAAAATATAACAAAAAATAATATTCCAAAAGTAGAGCTAAGCATACCCATGGAAGTTCAGGCTCACCAGGTTCGGCCGGACTTTAATTAAAAGTTTGGTTCGGGACCTGGACTTGACTCCGGTCCCCATAAAAGTCAATAGAAACCAGAACTTATGTGCTGTAAAATGGTCGTAGTTAGGGCTGGGGGCTGCAGAAGGATGCAAAAAGGGGGCAATTGACCTGCAAAAAAAAACCAAAACATGTGGGCTCCTGGTTTCTTTGATAACCAGCACAGGTAAAGCAGACAACTGAGGGCTTTTTATCAAAGATAGAGGGGACCACGGACTATTTTATTTTAGTTGTTTAAATAAATTCTTTAAATAATGGTGTGGGCTCTGCCCTATTTTTTATAACCAGCCAAGGTAAAGCAGACAGCTGGGGGCTGGTATTCTGAAGCTGTGTGTTTTTTAACTCTACACTTGCTGGGTTTGTTAGGAAGGTGTCTTACCCCTCTCCATTACTAACCACTAGGTTTAATGACCGCTATCAATTGACAGTTGACACTAACCCCAAAATTATTGACCTGATTGCCACCACACTAGGGCAATTGGGTGAGCCTAGAAAAGTGCAAGAATTGGTGCATATAGTGGATGCACCCTTTTGGAGTGGTTGTGGGCTGCTATTTTTAGGCTAGGAAGGGCCTAACAACCGTGAACTTTCCCACCCTGATATTACCAGCCCCCAGCTGTCTGCCGTGGCTACCTACCTTGTTTAGTTATATAAAATAAAGGAGACTCCAAACTGTTTGGGTTTTTTTACTTATTTAAATGAATAATAAAAAAAACAGCTTGGGATTGCCTCTATTTTTGATAACTAGTCAAGGTAAAGCAGGCAACTAAGGACTGCAGCATGGTTACCAAAAATAGACAGGAAGCCACGTAATTTTTTTTTTCTTTAACCTGTATTATTCACAACAATGTACAGTTATCTTCCACATCCAATAAAGCTTGTTGATTGGCCACACTGCAGCCTTTCAACATATGAACAGTACCTGAGCAGCGAACTCGGACACAGACTTTTTCTAAAAGTCTGTGTTCGAGTCTGAGCCCTCGACACCCGACGTCTTGTAACAACCCTGAAGAAGAATAAATCTTTAATAAAAATATTGTTAAAAAGATGCATTAAATGAGGAGCACATCGGTGACCAAAGTGTACTGACATGATTACACAGAGATATGCCATAGAAAAGCAAGGAAGGTGTAATTGCAATTTATAACAATAACTAATAGACTCCTAGCTTAAATAGTATATTGCTGACTACATATGGGAAATGTCATTGTGAACATGTGGAGATACAAATATTATTAGAAAAGGATTACCCCAGTATTGCAGCACAGAGGTGATCTGATCTTTTGCACTTTGAATTTGCCATGTTCAACAAATTTTGCAAAAAAATTTGATTCCCAACAAGTTCATTCAACATGATACTTCAAAATCAAAGCCTCCAACATGTTTAATTCTCAGAGGTCTAATTGGACCATAGAAACAAATGGTTACTTGGTAGTAACCAACAAACCATTTAATAACACAGCACATTAACAGACTTTTCTTAATTTTTAAAAATAAAAAAATATTAAAACATGTTCCCTCGTTGTTCTTTGGGATTAGGCAGACTATTTTTTTTTCAAAACACTGACAGAGTCACTGTCAAACATAACATCATCCTGTTGTGATGGAGATGAGGATATAGCATAGATTCCATAACACCCTGCATTTCCTCCCCACTAACATGCTTGCTGTAGGTAAGGGAGGCCAACTGTAGCCTGCATTTGGTAGTACTATTGCCTAGACCAGTGATAGTACTTCTTCTGCTGCTAGTAGCTCCCAGTGTAGCTTCTGATGTGGCGACTGCTTGAGAACCTTTGGTGACACCACGATCGATGATGAATGTATGAGCTCCTGCTGGTATGTATAAACCCCTTCACAACATACACCATACATATATGGCTCAAGTCGGTTGAGGGTATATGGAGCGGACTCACGGTGTGAGCCCACTCCATCCTTGACAGCTAATGGCTATGTATTACAGACAAGACCTGCCTCTAACAATCATGAGTGGAGCGTTCCTTTCAAACTCTGCCTGTAACTGGGCTTCAAATGAGACTGGGATTTTCACTTTATGCGGCAATGCTGGAGATTTGCTATGTATAGCAAAAGCGATCAGATAATTGCAGATTATAGCCCCTTAGGGGATTATTAAGATTAGTAAAAAGTAAAAAAAAATGTTTAAAAAAATAAAGAATTCAAATCGTCCCCCTTTTGCTCCATTAAAAATAAAGTTAATAATAATAATAATAATAATGAAATCTACATATATCTGATATTGCTGCATTCAGAGAAGACCGATCTATCATAATATAAAAGCGTTTAGCTCTATCGATAAACACTGTAAGCAAAAAAATCAAGAACTCCAAAATTAAGTTTATTTGGTTGCTGCAAAACCCCAAAAAATGCTGTAACACATATTTATCCCAACATGGTATCAATAGAAGATTTGTCTTGCGTTGCAACAAATAAGCCACACACAGCTCCATCAGTCGACAAATAAAAAAATTATTGGTCTTGAAAAATGGCAACACAACCCTGCAATTTTTGTTTTGCAAATTTCTGATTTTTTTCTGCCAATAAAATAATGAAAAAAACTGGAGATATTTTGTATCACCATAATCGTACTGATGAAGAGAATCATATTAGCAGTCATTTTTTCCTCAAAATCTACACCGTAAAAACAATTCCCCCCAAAAGTGTTAGATTGTTGTTTTTTATATAATTTCTCCACATATGGATTTGTTTCCCCATTCCTCAGTACACTATGGGGTAAAATAAATGGAGTCATTAAAAAGTACAACTTGTCCTGCAAACAAAGAAGCCCTCATATGTCAATGTGAAAAGAAAAATAAAAAGTTATGGCTCTGTGAAAAATGGGAGAAAAAAACAAAAGTGCAAAAACAGAAATTAGCCCTGTCGTGAAGGGGTTAATAACGACATCAGAATGTATGGGATACTCATAGGTATATATACATCTGAATGTATGTGCTCTTTGCTTGCATGTGTCTGTGTATATATATCTGTATGTGTATATGTTCTCGGTGTATATATGCCATGTGTGTACAGGGTCGGCATTAGGGGGTGGCAGACTGGAGAATCAATCAGGGCCCCATCTGCAAAGAGGCCCCTGCTACTCCATGCAGTGTACAGAGGATGTACATTGGTATAATGTACATCCTCTGTACTCATTGTGCATCTCTCACTCTCTCCCTTCAGTGTCAAGTCAGAAGTTAAGAGGGAGGGGTAGCACAGCAGTGTGCAGACTTCAGACAGAAAGCTGCCTACAATCCAGACCCTCCACGAGTGTCCTCTAATCTGAACAAATGAAGCTGCAGGTTGCGGTTGGTCTCCTGAGGGATCTCCTCCCAGACCTGGACTAAAGCATCTGCCAACTCCTGGACAGTCTGTGCTGCAATGTGACGTTGGTGGATGGAGCGAAACATGATGTCCCAGATGTGCTCAATCGGATTCAGGTCTGGGGAACGGGTGGTCAAGTCCATAGCTTTAATGCCTTTATCTTGAAGGGACTGCTGACACACTACAGCCACATGAGGTCTAGCATTGTCCTGCATTAGGAGGAACCCAGGGCCAACCGCACTAGTATATGGTCTCACAAGGGGTCTGGGGATCTCATCTTGGTACCTAATGGCAGTCAGGTTACCTCTGGCGAGCACATGGAGGGCTGTGCGGCTCTCCAAAGTGGACTGTTTGATTTCACAGAAGTTTGATTAACTTGGAGTTATATTCAGTTGGTTAAATGTTCCCTTTAATTTTTTGAGCAGTGTAGTAGCATATATAGTAGTATATAGTGTGTGTGCCTGTACATATGTATATATTATGTATTTGTGCACATCTTTGTAAATGTACATATATATATATATGTATATATGTGTATATATAATATATATATATATATATATATATATATGTATATATATATATACATATATATATATATATATATATATATATATATATATATATATACAGTGTATAGATAGATATGGAAGAAGAAATACTGAAAATTCTAAATCGGCACTTTGTGACCAAAGATCTTGGAAATGTAAACCATTACTTAGGAATGAAGACTGAAAGAGAGGATAATGGTAGCTTGCTTCTCAATCAAAACCAGATTGAAAGATGCAAAACCAGTAAAGTCTCCAATGGAAACCAACTACCTGAAAGAGATGAACAACCAATAAAATATGCTATCAAATAATGAACAGTACAAAAAAGTAATAGAAAATTGCTTAATTTTCCTACTGTCACAAGACCAGATATTGCAGCAGCAGTGGGAATCATATGCAGAAAAGTATCAATGCCAATTCAGGTGGATTTGAATGCCATATCTGAAAGGAACCTCTTGTCTTATACTGAAGTTACCAGCAAGTGAAGAATGCAATCTAACTGGATATGTTGATGCTGACTGGGCTGGCGACCCTTCTGACAGAAAATCAACAATTGAATATTTATTTTTTACTTTCAGGTGGGGTCATTAGTTTCATATTTTCATAGTTTTTAATGTTGAAGGTGAATTAAGTTTATCAAGTTCAACCCATAGTCTAACATGTTAATCCAGAGAAAGGCAAAAACCCCCTGGGGCAGACAGTAAGCTCCATATTTAGGGAAGAAATTCCTTCCCGACTCCACATGCGACAACCAGAGTTCCCCAGATCAATGCCAAAGTACAGAATCTAGTGCACATAACCAGTAATATAATATTTTTCAAGAAAGGCATCTAGGCCTCTCTTAAATTTTAGTAGTTAATCAACCATTACAACATTATATGGCAGAGTTCCATAGCCTCATTGCTCTTTCAGTAAAGATTCTGCATCTGCGTTTATGAATAAACCTTCTTTCCTTTAGACATACACTTAGGACTGCCCCCTTGTACCTGTCGCTGTCCTAAGTGTAAAAAGATCATTAGAAAGGTCTCTGCATTGTCCCCTCACATATGTGTACATTGTAATAAGATCGCCCATAAGCCTTCGTTTTTACAAACTGAATAACCTCAAATGTATTAACCTATCTTGATATTGCAGTCCACCCATTCCTTTAATAACTTTGGTTGTGCTTCTCTGCACTCACTCTAATGCAGCTATGTCCTTATACACCGGAGACCAAAATTGTATACAGTATTCTAAATGTGGTTGCGTTAGTCACTTGTATAAGGGTAAAACAATGTTCTTCTCATGAGCATCTATGAGAGTTAGTAAATAGCAGTCTAGTGTAATGCTGTCAACAGAAGCGGAATATGTTTCTGCAGTACAGGCAAGTCAAGAAGTCATATGGCTGAGACAACTGAGACAACTATTGACAGATCTTAGTCAACAACAGTTAGAACCTACAAAAATATTTGAAGACAATCAATGATGTCTTGCTCTAGCTCAGATGCAAAGAGTTATCCCAGGAATGAAGCATACTGATGTTAGATTTCACTTTCTGAAAAATAATCAAGAACATGGTCTTCTGAATTAAGAGTACTGTACAACTGATGACATGACTGCAAATATATTTACAAAGCCACAAACTGTTGAAAGGCATCAAAGACTGATAAAGAAGTTAGGTCTGAACGAATAAGTCTTCTCTGTTGAGAAAAGGTGTTGAAATACATACAACAAGCTACAGACTTATTAAATGTTGGAGGAATTACGTTGCAATGTTAGTAGATGGCTCTATTCTATCTGTTGATGTTTTAATAATATGTAGTATACCATATATACTCAAGTATAATTTTTTTTATGCTAAAAACGCCCCATACTGGCTTACACTCGAGTGAGGTTACCATAAAAAGTTATTCTCACCTGTTCTCCATTCCTGCAGTGTCTTATTAACTGCTTCTTGCAGACCGCAAGCACATAGACCCCTTGATGATCTTGTCTGGTGCACAGAGCCACCGCTGCAGGCTGCTGTCATGGCTTTACTTTAGTTGGATGCTTTGCACCGCAAAGGATGGGCACAATACATTTTATTGGTATATATTTTAATTTGTGTATTTTTCCAGTAGCTGCTGTATTTCCCACCCTAGGCTTATACTCCAGTCAATAAGGTTTCCCAGTTGTTTGTGGTAAAATTAGGAGTCTCGGCTTATACTTGGGTTGGCTTAAGGTCCAGTCACACTAAGCAACTTACCAGCGATCCCAACAACGATAGGGATCGCTGGTAAGTTGCTAGGAGGTTGCTGGTGAGATGTCACACTGCAACGCTCCAGCGATCCCACCAGCAATCTGACCTGGCAGGGATCGCTGGAGCGTCGCTACACGAGTTGCTGGTGAGCTCACCAGCAACCAGTGACCAGCCCCCAGCGCCGCGTGGAAGCTGCTGCGCTTGGTAACTAAGGTAAATATCGGGTAACCAACCCGATATTTACCTTGGTTACCACCGCACAGAGCTACACGTGCAGAGAGCAGGGAGCAGCGCACACTGAGCGCTGGCTCCCTGCTCTCGTAGTTACAGCACACATCAGGTTAATTACACGATGTGTGCTGCAGCTAAATGTGCACAGAGCAGGGAGCAGCGCACACTGCTTAGCGCTGGCTCCTTGCTCTCCTAGTTACAGCGCACATGGGGTTAATTTCCCGATGTGTGCTGTAGCTACATGTGCAGAGAGCAGGGAGCAGCGCACACTGAGCGCTGGCTCCTTGCTCTCCTAGTTACAGCACACATGGGGTTAATTTCCCAATGTGTGCTGCAGCTAAATGTGCACAGAGCAGGGAGCAGCGCACACTGCTTAGCGCTGGCTCCCTGCTCTCCTAGTTACAGCACACATCGGGTTAATTAACCCGATGTGTCCTGCAGCTACATGTGCACACAGCAGGAGCCGGCAGCACAGGCAGTGAGAGCGGCGGAGGCTGGTATCAAAGGTAAATATCGGGTAACCAAGGACAGGGCTTCTTGGTTACCCGATGTTTACATTGGTTACCAGCCTCCACAGAAGCCGGCTCCTGCTGCCTGCACATTTAGTTGTTGCTGTCTCGCTGTCACACACAGCGATCTGTGCTTCACAGCGGGACAGCGACAACTAAAAAATGGCCCAGGACATTCAGCAACAACCAACGACCTCACAGCAGGGGCCAGGTTGTTGCTGGATGTCACACACAGCAACATCGCTAGCAACGTCACAAAAGTTGTTCGTTAGCAGCGATGTTGCTAGCGATGTTGCTTAGTGTGACGGGGCCTTTACACTCGAGTATATACGGTATCTTATCCGTTTCTTGTTTTGTACAACTCTCTCTGGCACAGAAGCCAACTTAAGATAAATCTTGTGTGTTCTTTTGATAATGATATGTAGAGTTCCTGTATATCTCAAGTAAACCCTGGTTTCTCCCATAAATGTTTGATTGCTGGTACGTCTGCTGAAGTCAAACAAATCTGCAACATTACTATTGTTGTAGCTGTTCTGTTTTGTCACAAGTCAGCTTATGGGATCACCAGTGAGGTCCTCTGAATTAGGCCTCTTCAGACCTAATCAAGATCGAGCGCTCGGAGAAAAAGACCTGCATCCATGTGGGCATGATCAATTTTCTGTTTATTTAACCAAAGTACAGTTTATTTATACCATTTACAGATCAATGTGATATTGCAAAAAAAAGCTTCTAGCTGGACTTTACAAGTTGCTCATATGACCTTTAAGTTTTAGTAAAACAAAAATGTAGAGTCATGCATATGAGATAAGAAGAAGATAAGAAGAACATTTAGAGACAATAATAATCCTTGATCTTGTCTCTTGTCTCTTGTCTCTTATTCCGAAGGCTCTATGACTATGAACTACTTACTAATGAAATAAAATATCTTTAATAAAGAAATATAGAAACTATTAACCCTTCTATATCAATTTCCCCCTTTTGTAAATGGTATAACCTTCACTACAGGGTCAGTTGGCGTCCAAACAGGAGCTGCTGGCTCATGGGCCTAGTACCCATGAGGGGTCTTCCTACCACTTCACCCATCCACCCTCAGTGTGGACACCTACTCCCGGTCAGCAGATGCCATTTGGGGTCCGTAGTAAACTACAGAGGGTTCAATGTTCAATTGTAATTTATCTATAAAAATCGAATTCTATACTGATGGTCTAATTCATATCATATATTTTTCTCACACTGTACACTTGGGAGTCAAATTGCAGCATGCCGAATATAGCTAAGTAAAAAAAAACACGTAGATCTGCACTGTCTCATTGAATGACATTGGTCCGAGTGCCATCCCTCTTTATCAGATTACACTCATGTGATTTATACGCTCGTGTGAGCGAGCCCTTAGGGTCCAACTGTAAGCAAAGTTTATGACTAATTTTTGCTTTTTACATTAGGACCTGTTCACACTGTGTTTCTTTAGTGCGTCCTGTGGGTTCTACCTGAATCCCCTATGGAACCATAGACTGATTTTTTTTTTCTGAAAGTGTCTGTCTGTTCCAACAGCCACAAAAAAGTTAACACTTCATGCTGAAACATTTCAAAGCCTCAAGTTGTCTTATGGATTTGAAGTTACATTTTTTACATTCCCTTTTGGGCTATTTTCCTAAAAACATCGGTGCTGATAGTGAAGAGCAGGGAGAAAGATTTAATCAGGATATCAAGGAGTTGGAACTACTTTTCCAAGGTAGATGGAAAGTGAACATGATGGGGGACTACTGCCGAATGCTTCACAGAGAAGATCCGCAGGCCTTCTACAGGTACATCTCAATAAATCAGAATATTATCAAAGTTAACTTTTTCAGTAATTCAATACGAACAGGGAAACACATATATTATATGAAGAGCCATTACAGAGTGATCTATTTCACATGTTTATTTCTCTTAAGCAGGCTTTACATGCTACGATATCGTTAATGAATTATCGTCGGGGTCACGTTGTTTGTGATGCACATCCGGCGTCATTAACGATATCGCAGTGTGTAAAACCTAAGAGCGATCTGAAATGATCGCAAAAGAGGGCAAAATCGTTTGCCGCGGAGAGGTCGTCCTGAAATAAAAAAATCGTTTTCTGCTTTTTAGTGATGTTGTTTGTCGTTCCTGCGGCAGCACAGATCGCTATGTGTGACACCGCAGGAGCGACAAACATCTCCTTACCTGCCTCCACTGGCAATGCGGAAGGAAGGAGGTGGGCGGGATGTTTACGTCCCGCTCATCTCTGCCCCTCCGCTTCTATTGGACGGCTGCCGTGTGACATCGCTGTGACGCCGCACGACCCGCCTTCTTAGAAAGGAGGCGGTTCGCCAGCCAGAGCGACGTCGCAGAGCAGGTATGTGCGTGTGATGCTGCCGTAGCGATAATGTTCGCTATGGCAGCGATTACCACATATCGGCTATACGATGGGGGTGGGTGTTATCGCGCTCGACATCGCTAGCAATTGCTAGCGATGTCGCAGCTTGTAAAGCTCGCTTAAAGGTTGATTATTTCTTACAGCCAATGAAAACTCAACAGTCATTATCTCAGAAAATTAGAATAATTATCACAAAACACCTGGAAAGCCTGCCTAAGCATTTAAAAAGGTCCCTTAAGGTCCAGTCACACTAAGCAACTTACCAGCGATCCCAACAACGATAGGGATCGCTGGTAAGTTGCTAGGAGGTTGCTGGTGAGATGTCACACTGCGACGCTCCAGCGATCCCACCAGCAACCTGACCTGGCAGGGATCGCTGGAGCGTCGCTACACAAGTTGCTGGTGAGCTCACCAGCAACCAGTGACAAGCCCCCAGCGCCGCGTGGAAGATGCTGCGCTTGGTAACTAAAGTAAATATCGGGTAACCAACTCGATATTTACCTTGGTTACCACCGCACGGAGCTACACGTGCAGAGAGCAGGGAGCAGCGCACACTGAGCGCTGGCTCCCTGCTCTCCTAATTACAGCACACATCGGGTTAATTACCTGATGTGTGCTGCAGCTACATGTGCACAGAGCAGGGAGCAGCGCACACCGCTTAGCGCTGGCTCCTTGCTCTCCTAGTTACAGCACACATCGGGTTAATTAACCCGATGTGTGCTGCAGCTACATGTGCACAGAGCAGGAGCCGGCACTGACAGTGAGAGCGGCGGAGGCTGGTAACAAAGGTAAATATCGGGTAACCAAGGACAGGGCTTCTTGGTTACCCGATATTTACATTGGTTACCAGCCTCCGCAAAAGCCGGCTCCTGCTGCCTGCACATTAGTTGTTGCTGTCTCGTTGTCACACACAGCGATCTGTGCTTCACAGCGGGACAGCAACAACTAAAAAATGGCCCAAGACATTCAGCAACAACCAACGACCTCACAGCAGGGGCCAGGTTGTTGCTGGATGTCACACACAGCAACATCGCTAGCAACGTCACAAAAGTTGTTCGTTAGCAGCGATGTTGCTTAGTGTGACGGGGCCTTTAGTCTAGTTAAGTAGGTTACACAATTATGGGGAAGACTGCTGACCTGACCGATGTCCAGAAGGTAGTCATTTACACACTCCACAAGGAGGGTAAGCCACAAAAAGTCATTGCTACAGAAGATGGCTGTTCACACAGTGCTATATCCAAGCATATTAATGGAAAGTTGAGTGGAAGGAAAAGTGTGGTAGAAAAAAGTGCATAAGCAACCAGGAAAACCGCAGCCTTGATAGGATTGTTAAGAAATGGCCATTCAAAAATTTGGGGGAGATTCAGAAGGAGTGGACTATTGCTGGAGTCAATGCTTCAAGAGCCAACACACACAGACGTATCCAGGACATGGGCTACAAGTGTCGCATTCCTTGTGTCATGCCACTCATGACCATTAGATAATGCTAGAAGTGTCTTACCTGGGCCGAGGAGAAAAAGAACTGAACTGTTGCTCATTGGTCCAAGGTGTTGTTTTCAGATGAAAGTAAATTTTGCATTTCATGTGGAAATCAAGGTCCCAGAGTCTGGAGGAAGAGTGGAGAGGCACACAATGCAAGCTACTCTAGGTCTAGTGTTACGTTTCCACAATCCGTGATGGTTTGGAGAGCCATGTCATCTGTTGGTGTAGGTCCACTGTGTTTTATCAAGACCAAAGTCAGCGCAGCAATCTACCAAGAAATTTTAGAGCAATTCATGCTTCCCTCTGCCAACAAGCTTGAGTGCATTTACTGTACAGACTTTTCAGTAGACGCCAACATTTCCGAGTTTAAAATAATTTTTCAGTTGGTCTTACATAATACTAGAAGGTGGCCCGATTTTAACTCATCGGGTATTCTAGAATTTATTGTGTAGTTAATGTATGATTTTTGTTATATATATAGATATTGTTGTGTGTAGCTGCCAAGTATTTGTGTAGGGCGCTGTAGATGTTCTGGGTGTTGTCCGGGTGTGAGAGTGGTGTTTGTGTGTTGCGTTGTGTGTGTTTTGCGTTGTTTGTGGAGCGCTGTGTGTCTGCAGAGTTGTGTGTGTGGTGCTGTGTGTGTTGCGCGATTTGTGTTGGTGTGGGTGTGTGGGGTGCGTGTGTTTGTTTTGGGGGGAGGTATGTTTTGTGCAGTGTGTTGGAGGAGTAGTCCTGAGGGAGAAGAGTATAATAGGAGTAGTAGTCCTGAGGGGAGAGGAGTATAATAGGAAAAGTAGTCCTGGGGGAGAGGAGGATAATAGGAGGAGTAGTCCTAGGTGGAGGAGTCTAATAGGAGGAGTAGTCCTGGGGGGAGAGGAGGATAATAGGAGGAGTAGTCCTGGGGGGAGAGGAGTATAATAGGAGTAGTCGTCCTGGGGGGGGAGGAGACTAATAGGAGGAGTAGTCCTGGGGGGAGAGGAGTATAATAGGAGTAGTCATCCTGGGGGGGGAGGAGACTAATAGGAGGAGTAGTCCTGGGGGAAGAGGAGTATAATAGAAGGAGTAGTCCTGGGGGGAGAGTAGTCTAATAGGAGGAGTAGTCTTTGGGGGAGGAGTCTACTAGGAGGTGTAGTCCTAGGGGGAGGAGTATAATAAGAGTAGTGCTGGGGGAGAGGAGTCTAATAGGAGGAGTAGTCCTGGGGGGAGAGGAGTCTAATAGGAGGAGTAGTCCTGGGGGGAGAGGAGTCTAATAGGAGGAGTAGTCTTGGGGGGAGAGGAGTATAATAGGTGGAGTAGGCCTGGTGGGAAGTGTCTAACAGGTAGAGTAGTCCTGGGGGGAGGTGTATAATAGGTGGAGTAGTCCTGGAGGAAGGTGTCTAATAGGTGGAGTAGTCCTGAGGGGAGGTGTATAGGTGCCCAATGTGTGCTGCGGGCGTGGCTGAGTGGGCACAGTGTGTGGGGGGCGTGGCCGAGCGGGCACAGTGTGCGGGGGGTGTGGCCGAGCGGGCACAGTGTACGGGGGGCATGGCCGAGCGGGCACAGTGTGCAAGGGACGTGTCCGGGCCGAGCGGGCAAAGTGTGCGGGGGGCGTGTCCGGGCTGGGCCGAGCGGCCAATGCGTGTGGGGGGCGTGGCCGTGCCGAGCCGAGTGGCCAATGCGTGCGGGGGTGGGGCCGGGCCGAGCCGAGTGGCCAATGCGACAGTTGTCACTGTAATGACGTCATTTTGGAGCAAGACAGACAGACAGACAGAATAAGGCAGTTATATATACAGATTACAATTTTCTGAGATAATGACCTCTGGATTTTCATTGGCTGTAAGCCATAATCATTAACATAAATAAACACCTGAAATAGATCACTCTGTAATGACTGTATATAATGTGTTTGCCTTTTTGTATTGAATTACTGAAGTAAATTTTTGATGATATTCTAATTTATTGAGATGCACCTGTATAAGAGAAAAGATGTCAAGAGAAGCTTTGAAAAGAAAAGGAAAAGGTGCAAGAATTAATTTCCAATAAAGTTGCAGAATGAATGTTCAATAAATTTTTATCCTTATAATATTGTGTACATTTTTGGCTACAATAAAGAGTTTTCTTGTTCATCTCGCTTTTACGTAATTTTAAGCGTGTTTTGTCCAAAATTCATATGTGATAATTAAAAAAAGAGATTTTTTTTTTTAAAATCAGGGCATAAGAAAACATGAGTATCAGTCATTGGATGTGAAGCAATTTTCATAAACCTTTTTGTATACCTGTGTACAGTAATGTGTCAGTAGGATTTCACCTCCAAACTGTTTATTTATTGCAAAGACAAGTCCATCCATGCCTTTCACTAGTGAGTCCATTCCTCTGTTACTGAGAAATTGCAGTTTGAATTAATATGCAAATGAGTTGGAGTTTCAGTACTTTCAGAATGTGGATGCTCTCCCCAACTATATTTTCCCACAGTACTGCCTTTTGCTGCTTAGCTGACAATTCCTCTACTTAAAGTCACATGCCATAGAAGCTGACAGTCAAGCAGAAAGCGGCACAGGGTGAGAAATAATGCTCCGGAGAGGAGAGGATTGGGAACATCTTCTACACACCAAAAACATTTCAGCCTCATTTACATACTGATTCAAACAGCAATTTCGTGATAATCGAGGAACAATGGATTGGCTAGTTAAAGGTATTGATGGATTTTTGTTTCCAAGAGCTACAGTCATGGCTAAAAGTTTTGAGAATGCTACAAATATTAATTTTTACAAAGTCTACTCCTTAAGTTTTTCTAATGGCAATTTGCATATACTCCAGAATGTCAAAAAGAGTGATCAGCTTAACAGCAATTACTTGCAAAGTCAATATTGGCTAAGAAAATGAACTTTAACCCCCAAAGCACATTTCAACATCATTGCATTCCTGCCTTAAAAGGAGCAGCTAACATTGTTTTAGTGATTGTTCCATTAACACAGGTGTGGGTGTTGATGAGGACAGGGCTGGCGATCAATCAGTCATGATTAAGTAAGAATGACACCATTGGACAATTTAAAAGGAGGCTGGTGCTTGGTATCATTGTTTCTCTTCAGTTAACCATGGTTATCGCTAAAAAAACACGTGCAGCCATCATTGCTCTGCACAAAAATGGCCTAACAGAGAAGAGTATCGCAGCTACAAAGATTGCACCTCAGTCAACAATCTATCGCATCATCAAGAACTTCAAGGAGAGAGCTTCCATTGTTGCCAAAAAGGCTCCAGGGTGCCCAAGAAGGACCAGCAAATGCCAGGACCGTATCTTAAAGCTGCGGGATTGGACTACCAGCAGTGCCGAGCTAGCTCAGCAATGGCAGCAGGTTGGTGTGAGTGCTTCTGCACGCACTGTGAGGCGGAGACTGCTTGAGCAAGGCTTGGTTTCAAGGAGGGCAGCAAAGAAGCCACTTCTCTCCAGAAAAAACATCAGGGACCGACTGATATTCTGCAAAAGGTACAGGGAGTGGACTGCTGAGGACTGGGGTAAAGTCATTTTCTCAGATGAATCCCCTTTTCGATTGTTTGGGACATCTGGAAAACAGCTTATTAGGAGAAGAAGAGGTGAGCGCTACCACCAGTCTTGTCTCATGCCAACTGTTAAGCATCCTGAAACGATTCATGTGTGGGGTTGCTTCTCAGCCAAGGGAATCGGCTCACTCACAGTCTTTCCTAAAAACACAGCCATGAATAAAGAATGGTACCAGAATGTCCTCCAAGAGCAACTTCTCCCAACTGTCCAAGAGCAGTTTGGCGCCCAGCAATGCCTTTTCCAGCATGATGGAGCACCTTGCCATAAAGCAAAGGTGATCCCTAAATGGCTCATGGAACAAAACAGAGATTTTGGGTCCATGGCCTGGAAACTCCCCAGATCTTAATCCCATTGAGAACTTGTGGGCAATCATCAAGAGACGGGTGGACAAACAAAAACCAACAAATTCTGGTAAAATGCAAGCATTGCTTATGCAAGAATGGACAGCTATCAGTCAGGATTTGATCCAAAAGTTGATTGAGAGCATGCCAGGGAGAATTGCAGGATTCCTGAAGAAGAAGGGTCAACACTGCAAATATTGACTTGCTGCATTAACTTATTCTAACTGTCAATATAACCTTTTGGTACTCATAATATGATTGCAATTATATTTCTGTATGTGATGTAAACATCAGACAAACACAATTAAAAACCAGAGGGCAACAGATCATGTGAAAATATAATTTTGGTGTCATTCTCAAAACTTTTGGCCATGACTGTACATGTGCATGAAAATATTTTAGGGGGTGAAATCCTGCTGAATGATTCTCTTTCAGCTTACACATCTCCTCAAGCCTCTCTATTTAAAAGAAGGTGCCTATTGTCACCTCACCTATGTACCTCTGTACATAGCATATACTTGAAATGCATCAATGTTCCGGTTATGCCAATCAATAAAGTTTATAACATATTTTTATTGCTTCCATGGTATACATCTCTCAAATGCCCTGTGTATACATGTGCATAATTTGCATATAGTATAAATCAGGTTCTGTATTTAAATTTCCAAAAATAGATATGCACAGTTAAATGTCTATTTTATATATATATATATATATATATATATATATATACAGTGCTGGACAAAAATATTGGCACCTCTGCAATTCTGTTAGATAATACTCAGTTTCTTCTTGAAAATGATTGCAATCACAAATTCTTTGGTATTATTATCTTCATTTAATTTGTCTTCAATGAAAAAAAAAAAATTGTCATAAAGCCAAATTGGATATAATTCCAGACCAAACATAAAAACGGGGGTGGACAAAAGTATTGGCACTGTTTGAAAAATCCTGTGATGCTTCTCTAATTTGTGTAATTAACAGCACCTGTAACTTACCTGTGGCACCTAACAGGTGTTGGCAATAACTAAATCACACTTACAGCCAGTTGACATGGATTAAAGTTGACTCAACCTCTGTCCTGTGTCCTTGTGTGTACCCCATTGAGCATGGAGAAAAGAAAGAAGACCAAAGAACTGTCTGAGGACTTGAGAATCCAAATTGTGAGGAAGCGTGAGCAATCTCAAGGCTACAAGTCCATCTCCAAAGACCTGAAAGTTCCTGTGTCTACGGTGCGCAGTGTCATCAAGAAGTTTAAAGCCCATGGCACTGTGGCTAACTTCCCTAGATGTGGAAGGAAAAGAAAAATTGATGAGAGATTTCAACGCAAGATTGTGCGGATGGTGGATAAAGAACTTCGACTAACATCCAAACAAGTTCAAGCTGCCCTGCAGTCCGATGGTGCAACAGTGTCAACCCGTACTATCCGTCGGCGTCTGAATGAAAAGGGACTGTATGGTAGGATACCCAGGAAGACCCCACTTCTTACCCTGAGACATAAAAAAGCCAGGCTGGAGTTTGCCAAAACTTACCTGAGAAAGCCTAAAATGTTTTGGAAGAATGTTCTCTGGTCAGATGAGACAAAAGTAGAGCTTTTTGGGAAAAACGATTAACATAGAGTTTACAGGAAAAAAAAGAGGCATTCAAAGAAAAGAACACGGTCCTTACAGTCAAACATGGTGGAGGTTCCCTGATGTTTTGGGGTTGCTTTGCTGCCTCTGGCACTGGACTGTTTGATCGTAAGCATGGCATTATGAAGTCTGAAGACTACCAACAAATTTTGCAGCATAATGTAGGGCCCAGTGTGAGAAAGCTGGGTATTCCTCAGAGGTCATGGGTCTTCCAGCAGGACAATGACCCAAAACACACTTCAAAAAGCACTAGAAAATGGTTTGATAGAAAGCACTGGAGACTACTAAAGTGGCCAGCAATGAGTCCAGACCTGAATCCCATAGAACACCTGTGGAGAGATCTCAAAATGGCAGTTTGGAGAAGGCACCCTTCAAATATCAGGGTCCTGGAGCAGTTTGCCAAAGAAGAATGGTCTAAAATTCCAGCAGAGCATTGTAAGATACTCATTGATGGTTACCGGAAGCGGTTGTTCGCAGTTATTTTGGCTAAAGGTTATGCAACCAAGTATTAGGCTAAGGGTGCCAATACTTTTGTCTGACCCATTTTTGGAGTTTTGTGTGAAATGATTAATGATTTGATTTTTGTTTCATTCTCTTTTGTGTTTTTTCATTGCAAGCAAAATAAATGAAGATAATAATAACAAAGAATTTGTGATTGCAATCATTTTCAAGAAGAAACTGAGTATTATCTGACAGAATTGCAGGGTGTATATATACAGTATATGCATATTTAATTTTTTTTTTAACAAAATTCAACCTGCTTTATAAAAAAATAAATTGTTTGCAACATGCACAATTTGTGAGAAAGACAGAGACAGTTAGCTCTCTGGATTTTAGGAAATTTCCTTTTGTAAATTAATGACAATCATTAAATATAATACGTCTTGTAAATACATTATGCAAATTTAAAGAGCCATTATGACTATAACATGCAAATTAACTGAACCAACATATAGGGGAGGTCTTCCAATATTTCCTATTGTGCTACAAGCATGAATAAATTCTAAAATTCACCAGCCAACCACAGACTCTAGCGCCTCATTCACTTCATTTGGAATTAAACTGTTTACCTGAAAAAAATCCCAAATACCTCTTTCTACAAAATGTTTTATGTCTTGAGAAGGATTTATTAATTTGCTCAATCATAGTTATCTGTAGTAAATCTGGATCATTCTGATAGTAAAATATAAATTGTCTTGAAACGGTATGCTTCATAAAGCCATATTCTATGTTATATCAGTGCTGACGCATCCCTTACATCAAGATGAGGGTTGTCCTACTTACATACTAGAGGCCATATGGATACTCCAGAAGGTAGATGACAAATCTTGCAAAACTAACATTTATGAACTTCTACAGTTTTTAATATTACACTTCCTTCCTTTTTCTATCTCTTGTGCAAATGACCGAATTTTCATTCCTAGTGCTATCCATTAAAATTTCGGATCCCACTTGGACCATTATATTCAATGAGGCAGTGGAAATGTTCAATTTTTTTCCTCAGCCATTCAAGTCTATGGTCCAGTGAAAAAAATCAGACAGCACTCAGATGACATCCGGGTGCAGTCTCATTTTCACTGACTGAGAAAATGGAGAAACCTTTTATTATGCTCTACCACGAATAACAGATCCCACTTTGATTCAACTAATCAAACGTTAACCAGAGTCTGATTAGCATAATTGGACCATTTTTCTTGGATGGTCGTGTGCACCCAGTCTAGGCCTCTTTACACGCAGTGACATCACTAGCAATGTCGCTGCCGATCGCACCTGCCCCTGTCGTTTGTGTGTTACAGACAAATCGCTGCCTATGGCGCACAATAGCGCTAGTACCCGTCACACGAACTTACCTTTCCAGTGACGACGCTGTGGCCGGCGAACAGCCTCTTTTCTAAGGGGGCGGTTCGTGTGGCGTCACAGCGATGTCACACGGCAGGCATCCAATAGAAGCGGAGGGGCGGAGAGCAGCCGCATGAAAGATACGCCCACCTCATTGCCGGAAGACACAGGTTTGGTTCGTTGTTTCTGGGGTGTCACAAGTAGCGATGGGTGCTGCCTCAGGAACGACGGACAACCTGCATCCAAAAGCAGCAACGACATTTGGGAAATGGACGATGTGTCAACAATCAACGATTTGGTGAGTATTTTACATTGTTAGTGGTCGCTCGTACGTGTCACACACAATGACGTCGCTAACAAGGCCGGATGTGCGTCACAAATTCCGTGACCCCAACGACATCTCGTTAGCGATGTCATTGCATGTAAAGCCCCCTTTAGTCTTGCATATGAAGGAACAATTTTATCTTTTGTTTGGGGCCTCCTGAAAATCAATTCTGAAACTTTTTCAACCTTGTGTAGAAAAGGGTCATTTCATTTTTTTTAAATATTAAATGGAGTAAATTTACTAAAAGAAATAGAAAGAATGACAGACATCGCTAGAAAAAAACACCAAACGGACACGGACCATAGGGAGATGCATACGTGTTTACTAACGGTGCGCACATTCCCCTAGACTTTTATTGGGTCCATGTGTGCGTGGTCCGTGCAGAAAACGGACATGCTTCCGTTCAACACGGAAACACATACGGATCACGGGCACGCACACACGGACATTATGAAATAACGCACGTGTGACCTCAAACATAGATTAACATTGGTGCATGTTTGTCCGTGTCTCCGGTATATAGGGAAATGGAACAAACACGCACGTGTTTCACGGACGTGTGAAGGGGGCCTAATGAGGAGAGGCGTGGTGTAATGACATCAACATCGTATATAAGGTTTTCTTAATTATTAGGCAACTTCCTTTCCTTTGGCAAAATGGGTCAGAAGAGAGATTTGACAGGCTCTGAAAAGTCCAAAATTGTGAGATGTCTTGCAAAGGGATGCAGCAGTCTTGAATTTGCCAAACTTTTGAAACGTGATCACCGAACAATGAAGCATTTTATGGCAAATAGCCAACAGGGTCGCAAGAAGCATGTTGGGCAAAAAAGGCGCAAAATAACTGCCCAAGAATTGAGGAAAATAAAGCGTGAAGCTGCCAAGATGCCATTTGCCACCAGTTTGGCCATATTTCAGAGATGCAACGTTACTGGAGTATCAAAATACACAAGGTGTGCCATACTCAGGGACATGGCCAAGGTAAGGAAGGCTGAAAAACGAGCACCTTTGAACAAGAAACATAAGATAAAATGTCAAGACTGGGCCAAAAAATATCTTAAGACTGATTTTTCAAAGGTTTTATGGACTGATGAAATAAGAGTGACTCTTGATTGGCCAGATGGATGGGCCAGAGGCTGGATCAGTAAAGGGCAGAGAGCTCCACTCTGACTCAGATGCCAGCAAGATGGAGGTGGGGTACTGGTATGGGCTGGTATCATCAAAGATGAACTTGTGGGACCTTTTCAGGTTGAGGATGAAGTGAAGCTCAACTCCCAGACCTACTGCCAGTTTCTGGAAGACAACTTCTTCAAGCAGTGGTACAGGAAGAAGTCGGTATCGTTCAAGAAAAACATAATTTTCATGCAGGACAATGCTCCATCAAATGCATCCAACTACTCCACAGCGTGGCTGGTCAGTAAAGGTCTAAAAGATGAAAATATAATGACATGGCCCCCTTGTTCACCTGCTCTGAACCCCATAGAGAACCTGTGGTCCCTCACAAAATGTAAGATATACAGGGAGGGAAAACAGTACACCTCTCGGAGTAGTGTCTGGGAGACTGTGGTGGCTGCTGCACGCAATGTTGAATGTAAACAGATCAACCAAACTGACAGAATCTATGGATGGTAGGCTGTTGAGTGTCATCATAAAGAAAGGTGGCTGTATTGGTCACTAATTTTTTGGGGCTTTGTTTTTGCATGTCAGAAATGTTTATTTCTAAATTTTGTGCAGTTATATTGGCTTACCTGGTGAAAATAAACAAGTGAGATGGAAATATATTTGTTTTTTATTAAGTTGCCTAATAATTCTGCACAGTAATAGTTACCTGCAAAAACAGATATCCTCCTAAGATAGCCAAATCTAAAAAAAAAACACTCCAACTTCCAAAAATATTAAGCTTTGATATTTATGAGTCTTTTGGGTTGATTGAGACCATACTTGATCAATAATAAAAAAAATCCTCTAAAATACAACTTGCCTAATAATTCAGCACAAAGTGTAGAAGAAAGATACTGACAACAATGGGATACCCACATAATGTTGGATTACCGTTTGTCTTTTCAAAGTGAGATTGCCCTGGTGTAAATCACTGCAAGAAATCTTCAAAGGGCCGCTTTTGCGAAGTGCCTTAAATGAACAATGTCTCAATGACAACCTTTCATGCATATTTAATTTTGTGATGCAAATTCATTATAAATAAAATACATCTACATGTATGAATTTGTTTTAATAACCAAAAAGGCAACAATAATATTGTTTAGTAGACAGCAGTTCTAGTTTTTCTATCTCTCACTAACTAGAGCTGATGGAAGAATAATAAGGACTGATTTAGAATTAGCGACAAAAACTGAGCTAAAAACAGGTTACAATTCTCATGTACACATTTTTTTTGTTCCCCAGTGTAATAACTCTGAGTGAGTTTGCACTCAAGGCTAAGCTTACTTAACATTGACTTGTGATGTAAGGCAAATGATTAATCACTTTTAATGATCTGTCATTCTGATGAACAAATATGGGAATAACTGAAGCTTTGAGAACACTGCAGTACCTACAGAAATGCAGACAACTTATAATAATATATTGGTGGACAGAAAATTATATCGTACTGTTTTTTAAGGTTTTGGGAAAGGACAATATTTTCCATAAAGGGCAATGTTAACCCCTTTCCGACCTTGAACGTAATGGTACATACTGGCAATCACGCATGCAGAGGAGCTGCGCATGCAAAATTGTTGCTGAGTGCTTATCTTACATGACAGCTGGGGCATAGCAATGCATCATATCAATGATCAGAGTAATGAAAGTTAAAGTACCACAGAGGGACGCAATCAAAAAAGTAAGAACAAGTGTACAAAAAAAAAATAAAAAAAATTAATAATAAAGGAAAAAAAGGAAAAATACCATACCAATGAATACATATATTTATGTAAAAACAAAAATAAACAAAAAAGTACATATATTTTGTATCATCACATCTGGAAAAACACACCCTATAAAACTGTTACACTATTTAACCTCTTCAGTAAAAACCATGAAATAAACAAAAATTAAAAAATGTGGCATAAAACTACAGTCATATGAAAAAGTTTGGGCACCCCTATTAATGGTAACCTTTTTTCTTTATAATAATTTGGGTTTTTGCAACAGCTATTTCAGTTTCATATATCTAATAACTGATGGACTGAGTAATATTTCTGGATTGAAATGAGGTTTATTGTACTAACAGAAAATGTGCAATCCGCATTTTAACAAAATTTGACCGGTGCAAAAGTATGGGCACCTCAACATAAAAGTGACTTTAATTTTTTGTAGATCCTCCTTTTGCAAAAATAACAGCCTCTAGTCACTTCCTGTAGCTTTTAATGAGTTCCTGGATCCTGGATGAAGGTATATTTGACCATTACTGTTTACAAAACAAGTCCAGTTCAGTTAAGTTTGATGGTCGCCAAGTATGGACAGCACGCTTCAAATCATCCCACAGATTTTCAATGATATTCAGGTCTCAGGACTGGGATGGCCATTCCAGAACATTGTAATTGTTCCTCTGCATGAATGCCTGAGTAGATTTGGAGCGGTGTTTTGGATCATTGTCTTGCTGATATATCCATCCCCTGCGTAACTTCAACTTTGTCACTGATTCTTGCACATTATTGTCAAGAATCTGCTGATACTGAGTTGAATCCATGCGACCCTCAACTTTACACCAATATTTATAACAAGAATAGAGAAAGAAACTATCCTATTCAACCCCGTACTGACAGGGTGGGCAGCTGGAGTCTCCTTTGACACAGGACAGGAGGACTATCTAATCATCTTTTTCAACTCCTCAAAGGGATCTGTTTGCAGGACACTAAAAACTAGAAGGTGACCTGGAATTGGTGAATTTTCACAGTGTGGTAACATTCCCTGATGAACTCCAAAGAAAGTGGGGGAAACGCGTCGGGATTCTTCTGGAAGTTATTCTCCAGCAAGATAAGTTTACCTAACTGAGACTTAATTAAGTACGGGTCCATGAATAATTTGTTGGTTTATTGCACTGAGTAGCAGTTCTAAAAAACTACTTGCAGAACCCTTCCCCTTTTTTTCACTTAACTCTGAAGGGGAATATGTGTATAAACATTCCGATTGGGAATTGTTTTTATGACCAACAGTAACACCTAATACGAATTAGTGTACTGACTATGCACATCATGTGACTGAACCACTCTAACCTCAGCACTAATTTACACCCCCTTGAGTTTTGGGTCAATTAATGGCACACAGTCAGATATAGGGATTACTAGGGATAGCCGAGGGTGCCCAGAACCTTAGGGTGTATTAACCTCCGTGGCTAGAAAAGAGCGAGACTAGGGATTTGCAGCTTGGAACTCATCTTGATCTTTCATTGTTATCCCTGAAACCATTAAGCAAAATCACCTTGGGCTATCCCTCACCTTTTTTGAATAATATCCCCATCAGAGGTTATTCAGCACTGCACGACCTGTTGTATGCTCACTGACCAATATAGCTATATATGATAGTTTGAGATATGGCTTGAATCAACCAATTTTAACGTTTATAAATAAAAATTGTTTTTAGAGAAATTAGTTTTTCAGCCTATTAGGACCCTCAACTTTAACAAGATTCCTGGAGCTGGCATTGGCCACACAGCCCCAAAGCATGATGGAACTTACACCAAATTTTACTGTGGGTAGCAAGTGCTTTTCTTGGAATGCCGTGTTTTTTGCCTCCATGTATAACGCCTTTTTGTATGACCAAACAACTCAATCTTTGTTTCATCAGTCCACAGGACCTTCTTCCAAAATGTAACTGGCTTGTCCAAATGTGCTTTTGCATACCTCAGGTGACTCTGTTTGTGGCGTGCTTGCTGAAACGGCTTCTTTCGCATCACTTTCCCATACAGATTCTCCTTGTGCAACGTGCTCTGTATTGTTGACCGATACACATTGACACCATCTGCAGCAAGATGATGCTGCAGGTCTTTGGAGGTGGTCTGTGGATTGTCCTTGACTGTTCTCACCATTCTTCTTCTCTGCCTTTCTGATATTTTTCTTGGCCTGCCACTTCTGGGCTTAACAAGAACTGTACCTGTGTTCTTCGATTTCCTTACTATGTTCCACACAGTGGAAACTGACTGTTTAAATCTCTGAGACAATTTTTTGTATCCTTCCCTTCAACAACTATGTTGAATAATCTTTGTTTTCAGATCATTTGAGAGTTGTTTTGAGGAGCCCAGGATGCCACACTTCATAGGATATTCAAATAGGAGAACAACTTGCAAGTGGCCACCTTAAATACCTTTTCTCATGATTGGATACACCTGCCTATGAAGTTCAAAGCTCAGTGAGGTTACAAAACCAATTTAGTGCTTTAGTAAGTCAGTAAAAAGTAGTTTGGAGTGTTCAAATCAAGAAATTGATAAGGGTGCCCATACTTTTGCACCGGTCAAATTTTGTTAAAATGCGGATTACACATTTTCTGTTAGTACAATAAGCCTCATTTCAATCCAGAAATATTACTCAGTCCATCAGTTATTAGATATATGAAACTGAAATAGCTGTTGCAAAAACCCAAATTGTTATAAAGAAAAAAGGTTAACATTAATAGGGGTGCCCAAACTTTTTCATATATGGGGAGATAAGGTATGCACACCAGTGACTATGTAAGGGGAATACATGAAATAGCAGAAACTGCTGTGTGAATACTGACTTGAAAAATCCAATAGCTATATGCAAGAGTGAATATGTGAAAAATGGAATCTGCATTACTGCCATGAACATATGAATCAAGAGAAATTTAGCTACTGAATTGATCAATGCAATAGAGCCCCAACACTACGCCAAAGTATTTCTCTATGTTGGGGTCCCTAGCTTGTGTGTGTCCTCTCATGCAGTTAAAAAACTTACCGTGTATGGGAAGCTGAGACCCAGGCTATTTATGCGTATTTTTTAGTTTTTTGCACCCAGTTCGGACTTAGAATGGTGTTCCAAACGTTATTCCTATTTGTTAGTATTTTTTCGTTTGTGAACCCTCCCCAACCACACCTTCTGCCAATCCATATCATACGCATAAATAGCCTGGGTCTCAGCTTCCCATACACGGTAAGGTTTTTAACTGCATGAGAGGACACACACAAGCTAGGGACCCCAACGTAGAGAAATACTTTGGCGTAGTGTTGGGGCTCTATTACATTGATCAATTCAGTAGCTAAATTTCTCTTGATTCATATGTTCATGGCAGTAATGCAGATTCCATTTTTCACATATTCACTCTTGCATATAGCTATTGGATTTTTCAAGTCAGTATTCACACAGCAGTTTCTGCTATTTCATGTATTCCCCTTACATAGTCACTGGTGTGCATACCTTATCTCCCCATAGTGATGTTTTTTTTAGGGTTTTTTTAGGTTTTTGCACCCAGTTCGGACTTAGAATGGTGTTCCAAACGTTATTCCTATTTTTCAAACTTTTTCATATGACTGTATGTTCTTTCATAAAACTGCAGAACAAAAAATGAAATAAAATGTGATCAAAAAGACAAAAGACGAATGTGAATAAAAATGGTATAGCTGAAAACATCATCTTGTCCAAAAACAAGCTGCTGAACAGCTCCATTAGCAGAAAAATAAAAAAGTTATAGTTCTCAGAATATAACACAATTTTTTTTTTTTATAAAATAGTTTTTATTGTGCAAAACCAGTAAAATCTATGAAAAACAACAAAATCATAAAGATGGTATCAATGTAATCATACTAACTCAAAGAATAAAGCTGTTATCAATTTTTACCATATAGTGTATATTAAATAACGTTTCCTGAATTGCGGGTTTAAAATGCAAAACTGGTATATGACAAAAATTGTACCAATAAAAACGTCAACTCGTCCCACAAAAAATAAGCCGTCACATTACTCCTATGGCAACAAACCAGAAAAATCATAGCTCTCAGAAGACGCAACTGAAAAAACCTTTTTTTGTAAAAAAAAAAGGTTTCTTAGGGGTACTTTGCACACTACGACATCACAAGCCAATGGTAGTGCTGCCGAGCGCGATAGTCCCCCGCCCGTCGCAGCTGCGATATTTTGTGATAGCTGCTGTAGCGAACATTGTCGCTACGGCAGCTTCACATGCATTTACCTGCCCTGCGACGTCGCTCTGGCCGACGAACCGCCTGCTTCCTAAGGGGGCAGGCCGTGCGGCATCCCAGCGACGTCACGCGGCAGGCGACCAATAGAAGCAGGGGGGTGGAGATGAGCGGGACATAAACATCCCGCCCACCTCCTTCCTTCCTCATTGCAGCCGGGACACAGGTAAGGCTATGTTCCTCGCTCCTGCGACTTCACACACAGTGACGTGTGCTGCCACAGGAACGAGGAACAACATCATAACATCGGTCCTTCCGAAATTATGGAAATGACCGACGTTACACCAATCATACAATTTTGATGCTTTTGCGTTCGTTAATCGTAGTAAAAAGGATTCACATACTCCGATGTCGACTGCGACGCCGGATGTGCGTCACTTTCCATTTGACCCCACCGAGATTGCACCTGCGATGTCGTAGTGTGCAAAGTACCCCTTAGTCTGTGATAGCAGCAAGACATAAAAACTATATAAATCTGGTATTGCTTTAATCCCACCAATCCAAAAATAGAGCCACCCAATCACTTAAACTGCATTGTGAACATCGTAAGAAATAAGTAAAACCAATTCTCGATTCTGATTTGTTCATTCTTCCTTCAAAAAACGTCAGTAAGGCTTAGCTCACATTTATCCCGTACTCTACACTGAGTACTTACACTGGGGTCTCCATGTAAATCTTTGAAATAAATGATTCAGAACCCCTGAAAGAAGATTCCCTATAATGAGGTTTACAAAGTCACTGTGGGCTCTGTGGATGCTGTCTGCCATATGTCCCTCTTTTTAGGTGTCTTTTTAGAAGTGCACAATAGTGTGGTCGGCCACATATCTGTGCATCTCTGAAAGCCAGACAACATTAAACAGAGTCCAAACAGAGTCTAGAGTAGCTCTACCTGCCATGTTAGGAATGGGTACATCAGTGCTACATTTGAATCATGTGTTTCAGATATTTAAATTGAAATCTCTATGTAAATGCTCAGCATAGAGCACCATATACATGTGAAGGGATCCAAAATATTCTGCACCCCAAAATGCCACCAATAAAAGCTTCAACTCAGCAAAAAACAAAACAAAAACTCTACTCTCCACTTGGGTCTGTCACTTATTAAGAGAAATATAGTGGGTGTACAAGTTACTAGTAGCATAACGGTTCTGGAAAAGCGACAAGGCTCCCACCCAAAAAAAAATCTAGCTACATCTGCATTCCTAAATCCAAATTCCCTCCTTCCTTCTGAGTCCCACAATGTGCTTAAAGCCTCAGTTAGTATCCACATGTTTCACATTCACTTGGTGAGGAGAGCAAACCTATTTTACAGGAGCGTTGTTCCAGAAGCCCAAGGTGGGCACAATTTATTGGGCACTACATTATATTGGTCACTACAGTAGCATATTTACAATTTTCGTTCTGCAACTTCCATACCATGTTTGTTCGTGGAAAACACCCATAGCATAAAGATAGTCATTACATCCATAGATGAATTCCCATAGTAGTGTAAATTCTACGGGGTAACTTGAGGGGTGTTTCCACTGTTTAAAAATATCAGGGGCTTTGCAAATGGCGTCTGCAAGCTATTATAAAAAAAATCTGTGCCAGAAATGTCAAATAGCACTCCTCTCGAGCCCTGCGATGTGACCAAACAGTACTATACAACCATATATGGGGTATTGCCCCGTTCAACAAAAATAGTGTAATTATGGGGCCTTGTTTAGCCATTTCTCCGTGAGAAAATAAAAAAAATCTGGGTCTAACACAGTATTTTGGTGATAAAAATGCAATTATTAGCTCTTCATCTCAAAATTCTTTGACATGTGTGATGTCAATGTCCTCATTGCATCACTAAATATATTCACTGAGGGGTGCAGTTTGTAAAATTTGGTCATTTATAGAGGGTTCTAATATGCTTGCACCTCAGTAGCTCTGTCAATGTGACATGACCATTTCAGCAAAATCTTCAATTCAATATGGCGGGCCTTCCTTTTTGAGCTTTGCAATGTGCTTGTGACGCGCCCGCACCGGGGTCGTGGGGGTTACGCGTTACCGGGCCGTGGCTTCTGTTCTTTGGGGAATGTCACGGCAGTGGGACCCGGCTTTGTTACCCCGGTGGTGGTCATAAAATGGGGGGTTATTTACAGGGAGAAAAGTAGTAGTCTCTTGTGATGCCACCTGTGGTATGTGGCAAGTTAGGTGCCGCCACTGCAGGATGGGGACCTCTGGGGCAGATGGTGACGCAGCTTGGTTTATGCAGCTATTCACAGGTAGAGCTGTGCTCTAGGGCAGATGGGAGTAGTAGTTAGTGATGGCTGGGGTGCAGGCCCGGAGGTGCAGACGAATAACGGAGCGACACAGGGATGCAGTCTCAAGTTTTTACTTACTGTAGCAGGTTCCAAGGTAACACGACTAGTCAGTGACCACCTTTCGGAGTGCTGGGTTCCACTGTGATGGGCTCCAGTCAATCCCGGGTAGTTCGAAGGTCAAGTCGGGTGCAGCTTTCTTATGTTCCTTCCCTGGTCGTCTTCCTGCGCTAACTTTTCTCCCGCATGTCCCGTGCCTACGCACACAGTGCCCTAAGCCAGTGTCCAAGGTCCCTGTTGGGTGGCTTGAAGCTCTATCCCTTGGCCCTATGTGGTCTCCTTCCAGCGGATTCAAGTGCGGAGGTGGCTTTGGTACTAGATGTGTCCTTAGCCTTTGGTTTTACTAGCAGAGCACGTTGGTACTTCTCCTCTAGTCTAGGGACCAGTCCCCATTCTACGGCCAAGTCCCTCCACTCCAATGTGTCATATGTGGAACGAGGCCACAAGAGTATGGCACACTTCCCGTGGTCTCTAGGACCCTTTCTGTCTTGTGCCTGGGTCGAGCTGCACCAGCTCCAGACCATAGGTCTTCACTCCTCCACTGCTTCTTCTCGACTCTCTAACTTTTTGTCACAGGTTGCTCTCACTAACTAGACTCCACCCCCCAGGTGTCTGATTAGGGAGACGCCATCAGCAGTGGTGGCTATTCATAGCATTAATGGCACCAAACCCTAACCCTGACCCCGGTCGTGAGCTGTTAACTAAGAGTGTTGTGTAGTTTTGTGTGCATACCGGTGGAAGACCTCTTCCATACCCAGGATGGGATACCAGACCTCTGGCTGAGGTGCAGTACCTCTGCGGCGACTGAAGCCTCAGGGGCGCCACACTCCCCCACAGCAAATCCCAGCACATCCTTGGGCTGGAACAAAACAAAACTACAGTGGTGTTATGACATGCAAATTTTTGTATGCTTCTTAACAGAGCAAATATTTTCTTCCCTTTATGGGAGGCATTACTTCTTGAATGTCACCAACATGATAAACTTTTTCAATATAAAACTTCTGCAGTATAAAACATCACTTTAACATTATTAACTTTGTTAAGGAGGCCATGATGCCAAAGTCCTGTGCACCACTCCTGTTTTTGCAACATCAGCAACCACAGATAGAACAATGTGGGGTACCCACCACAAATCCCTAACGTAGGCTCTGGGTGTACAACAGGGTGATTATGACCACGCTTCATTACTTCAGCACACCAGATGGGTTTTAACTCCTGTGGTCCATGAATTCTGCTAGAGTGCACTGTAATCAGTGCCACTATTTACAAGGACAGTCCTGGCCACCCATAGTCCAGTGATCCAGTTGTCCATTTTCAAATACACAAAGGGAAAAAAAAACATTATCATAAAGTAATCAACATTATCAAATCGGCCAACTTATTTACATTTCTTTCAGATCTTTCTTCTGGACACACTTACTGCTGGTCACCAGGTCTGCGGTAGTCCATGTATCCTGGCATACCATAACTCAGACCAAGTGTTGCGTTCCCTTGTTACAGGATGTAATGTTCATTGTGCCAGCTGGGGCAGATTCCTGGTCAGATGCGCACTCTGGTGTGGCTTCCTCCAGGGACTGTGTCTTGACATTCAGGGCGCACCACCCCCTTTCACCCTTGTGTCGGGAGTATGCCACTGCATCGCCTGGATACAGGTCACCACCCGGATGACCCCTCTGCAGCTGGGCTTCAACATTTTGCCAGGTGACGAATATGTCCTTAGCGAGACCAGGCTCACTAATAAAGCCCCATCCCCGTTCATGGTCAAACCAGATAACTGTCCCATACCTCTGTGATCCCCACTCAGAAGGTCGAGCTTTGCGGAGCCGCTGCTTGGCGTCCATGTTACTGGCCTCCATCGCATCCCACTTAGCCTGATGCTGATCCTGCTCCGCACGCAGTTTGGTTAGCTGCTGCTGGCATACCACCTTGATGGGGCTGTTGGACAGGGTGGGTGTTAAATGGGCCGCCAGCCCTTTTTTGCCTCCGGCCATGATGTCCAAAGCCAAGCGTTGAGGAGCTTGACCAGGTACAAGGGCCGGGGGTGCTGAAAAGGGTCCTAACAAGGTGTTCTGGGCTACTGGGGCAACAGGGGTAGTCACTGCCATTACCTCTCCGGTGCCGGTCTCCTCCGTTAGGATCAATGTTGCCCTATCCATAAAGGCACGCTCTTCTGCCACCACCTCCATCAAGGTCTCCTGCCATTGCACCTGTTTGGAGCTCCAACAGTTGGCGTCCCAGCCTCTTTACTACCTTCTCCAAGAAGTCAAGTGTCGTATGTGGAACAAGGCCATGGGAGTATGGCGCACTTCCCATGGTCTCTATGACCCTTTCTGTCTTGTGCCTGGGTCGAGCTGTACCAGCTCCAGACCACAGGTCTTCACTCCTCCACTGCTCCCTCTTGAATCTCTAACTTTCTGTCACAGGCCGCTCCCACTAACTAGACTCTACAGCCCAGGTGTTGGATTAGGGGGAGGGAGACGCCATCATCAGTGGTGGCTATACATAGCATTAATGGCACCAAACCCTAACTCTGATCTGGTGGTGAGCTGTTACCTAAGAGTGTTGTGTGGTTTTGTGTGCATACCGGTGGATGACCTCTTCCGTACCCAGGATGGGATACCACACCTCTGGCTGAGGTGCAGTACCTCTGTGGCGGCTGAAGCCTCAGGGGCCCCATACCTGAAAAGTAGTTTTTACCCACATTTAGGATATTGGCAAACTAGAGAGAAACTGTGTAATAAACTATATTTCCATTTCCGCCTAATAGCCCTTTTAAACTTGAGCTTTAACAACATTTTAGTGGAATTTTTTTTTTTTTTTTCATTTCCGCACCTCAAATCAACTCCCGGCCTTTTATGTGTTTAATTGAAAATAAAATAACAAAAGGAATTGCCCACATGTGCCCACGAAACAGCCTTTGAGTCAATTGTCCAATTACTTTTGGGTCCTTTAAAACCAGGGTGGCACATGTAAAGGAGCCAAAATCCTAAACCCTTCATCAAATTTTAATGTGGAGACCCTCCAATAAAAGCTAATAGTCAGGAGTTTATATCCATGTCCATTATGTAACTATAACTTGAATATGTTTTAGTAAAGAGGTTAAAAAAACTAAATCTTTGTCAGTGTCCAAATATATACAGCCCTAACTGTACAATGACATTTGATATTCCAATATGAGTCTGTGCACCAAACAAGGTCATTAAAGCCTAGGTTTGAAAAGTTTGGTGTTAAGGAATTCAAATATCATGTGCCCTGCTTTACCCTATATTCATATATTTTCCATATGTCATATAAAATCAACTTTCGCATAGTATCATTGGCAAAAGTAAGGCAGATAGCAGTGAATAATAATCATTCCATACAGGTAACTAGCTAGTGGCTTATGATTCAGTGCTACAATACCAATTCCAGTGATTTCACAAGTCACACTCCGTTTTGTTTCCCCTTTGTATTGCTGCAGTATGAGCTATAAGGAATGATTTACAGTTGTCCAAGGTCTGAATGGAGCAAGGATTTAACACATATATATTGCATTCAATGATATTTTTGTGCTCAATTCAGTTTCTCTTTGAGAATGCCACACAACTTAGCTTTAGAACACAAACCTTCTTCAAAGTTAGAAGGAATAATCATATGCTCACAGTTCTGTGTAGTCAGAAAGCCAACGGTATCTTAATCATTTCATGATTCATTACCAGCCAAACAACTACAGCTCCCAATCAATCAATAGCTTTGCAAGAGGAATTAGGCCATGGCTGGCATACTCTCTCTATAGAACAAAAGGAGTCTATTCTGCCATCCATCACTGGGGAATCTTTGTATCAAAATTCAAATCGCATTCCATTGAAATATCTCTTGGCAGACAGTTTTGTTTCCCCCCCAAGTGTCCTTCTTTAACATTTGTTTTTTGGATTCAATAGGCCACTTTATCTGCAGAACCTGTCAAGTCCAATTTATTCCTATGACCGTCCTGTATTCAAGAACGTGACAGATCAATGAGCAAGAGCCTCCTTGAAAATACTTATGCACCGGTAGAAACCCCTCTAACCTTGACACATAAGAATCTGGTGCTTCTGTGCCTTTAACAGTTAGAAAATACAGATATCAGATAATTAAACTGCTGCTTCTGAAAGTTCTTAAAACCTTTCATTTATTACTGTCATCATGCTGCTTTCCTACAAATTAAACTGATAAAATATGATCTTGCTACATTTCTAATCTAATAACTGCAATAACCGAGCAGAAATCTTTTTCAAGGTGAAGTCGCTTAGCCCATATATTTCTCTACAGTAGCTACAAAAATGAGGATAGTTGTATGAAAATGGAACAGAAGATGTTATTTTATTAGAGATGATCTCATTCCATTAAGTGGACTTATTGAAGCCCTGGACTCCAGACCCATATTTTTGTATTGCTTTATTACTTTACTTAAAGTGATTTTTTTCCCTGAATATTCTGGGTGAGCAGAGGACTCAATGATCGGCAATATTCACTTGTAGTTCCATTCATTTTAATGGCGGTAGTGTCGTTTTTTACTTGCCTTTTGTAAGAAAATTGTTAGCTAATTAAATTCTGTGAACAACAGCAGTGTCAAGCAAGCTGTGCTGTAAGACAGTTGATAGGGGAGAAGACTGGACTGTAATATGAACTTACAATATAGTAGAAACAGTGACCTATGACTGTCCTTCAATTCCATTGTACCTGTGATATTGCAGACAATTTTAACAACTTTGCACTAGTAATTTGATGTTAAGTGCCTGAATGGTAGCCGCCTGAGCACTGGGACCAGTCTATCCCAAGAAGTGCCTTGCAAAAGTATTCAGCCTGCTTGAATTTTTGAACCTTTTCCCACATTTCAGGCTTCAAACATAAAAATAAAAAAATTAAATTTTATGGTGAAGAATCAACAACAACTGGGACACAATTGTGAAGTTCAATGAAATGTATTGCTTATTTTAAACTTTTGTAAAAAATGATAAATTGAAAATTGGGGTATGCAATATTATTCGGCCCCTTTACTTTCAGTGCAGCAAACTCACTCCAGAAGTTTATTGAGGATCTCTGAATGATCCAATGTTGTCCTAAATGACTGATGATGATAAATATAATCCACCTGTGTGTAATGAAGTCTCCATATAAATGCACCTGCTCTGTGATAGTCTCAGTGTTCTGTTTAAAGCACAGAGAGCATCATGAAGACCAAGGAACACAACAGGCAGGTCCGTGATACTGTTGTGGAGAAGTTTAAAGCCAGATTTGGTTACAAAAAGATTTCCACAACTTTTAACATCCCAAGAAGCACTGTACAAGCAATCATAATGAAATGGAAGGAGTATCATACCACTGAAAATCTACCAAGACTCGGCCATCCCTCAAAAATTGAATTTCAAATAAGGAGAAGACTGATCAGAGATGCAGCCAAGAGGCCCATGATCACTCTGGATGAACTGCAGAGATTTACAGCTGAGGTGGGAGAATCTGGCCATAGGACAACAATTAGTTGTACACTGCACAAATCTGGCCTTTATGGAAGAGTGGCAAGAAGAAAGCCATTTCTCAAAGATATCCATAAAAAGTGTTGTTTAAAGTTTGCTACAAGCCACCTGGGAGACACACCAAACATGTGGAAGAAGATGATCTGGTCAGATTAAACTAAAATCACAAGCACAATGCCAAATTATATGTTTGGCATAAAAGCAACACAGCTCATCACCCTGAACACACTATCCCCACTGTCAAACATGGTGGTAGCAGCATCATGGTTTGGGCCTGATTGTCTTCAGCAGGGAGAGGGAAGATGGTTAAAATTGATGGGAACATGGATGGAGCCAAATACAGGACCATTCTTGAAGAAAACCTGTTGGAGTCTGCAAAAGACCTGAGACTGGGATGGAGATTTCTCTTTCAACAAGACAATGATCCAAAACATAAAGCAAAATCTAAAATGGAATGGTTCACAAATAAACGTGTCCAGGTGTTAGAATGGCCAATTCAAAGTCTAGACCTGAATCTGTGGAAAGAGCTGAAAACTGCTGTTCACAAACGCTCTCCACGCAACCTCACTCAGCTCGAGCTGTTTGCAAAGGAAGAATGGGCAAGAATTTCAGTCTCTCGATGTGCAAAACTGATAGACACATACCCCAAGCGACTTGCAGCTGTAATCGCAGCAAACGGTGGCGCTACAAAGTATTAACTTAAAGGGGCCTAATAATTTTGCATGCCCCAATTTTCAGTTTATTATTTTTTATAAAAGTTTCAAATAAGCAATAAATTTCATTCAACTTCACAATTGTGTCCCACTTGTTGATTCTTCACCATAAAATTTAATTTTTTTATCTTTATGTTTGAATCCTGAAGTGTGGGAAAAGGTTGAAAAATTCAAGGGGACCGAATACTTTCGCAAGGCGCGTATGTATATACTGTATATATATATATATATATATATATATATATATATATATATATATATATATATATATACAGTATATATATATATATATATATATATATATATATATATATATATATATATATATATATATACGGATACACCTAAATAAAATGGGAATGGTTGGTGGTATCAATTTCCTGTTAGTCGCTTATTAGTATATGGGAGGGGAGAAACTTTTCAAAATGAGTGGTGACCATGGCGGCCATTTTAAAGTTGGCCATTTTGGATCCGACTTTATTTTTTCCAATAGGAAGGGGGTCATGTAACACATCAAACTTATTGAGAATTTCACAAGAAAAACAATGGTGTGCCTGGTTTTAACGTAATTTTATTTGTTCATTAGTTATTTACAATTTTATGAGTACTTCCCATTGTGTTGGATTGTCAATGCAACCCTCTTTTCCCACTTTTGACACACTGATAGCAACACTGCAGAAGAAATTCTAGCACAGGATTCCAGTATCCATTGTTTCAGATGCTGCACATCTTGTATCTTCACAGCATAGACAATTGCCTTCAGATGACCTCAAAAATATAAGTCTAAGGGGGTCACATCAGGAGACCTTGGTGAACATTCAACTGGCCCACGATGACCAATCCACTTTCCAGGACACTGTTCATGTAGGAATACTCGGACCTGACACCCATACTGTGGTGGTGCACCATCACATTATGGGTGTCAGTTCTAAAGGCCCTGTCACACACAGAGATAAATCTGCTGCAGATTTGTGGTTGCAGTGAAATTGTGGACAATCAGTGCCAGGTTTGTGGCTGTGTACAAATGGAACAATATGTCCATGATTTCACTGCAACCACAGATCTGCCAAAGATTTATCTCTGTGTGTGACAGGGCCTTAAGATTTAGTACATGAACAATGTCCTGGAAAGTGGATTGGTCATAGTGGGCCATGGTCACTATCCATTTTGAAAACTGTCCCCCTCCCATGTACTAATGAGCCACTAACAGGAAGTTGATATCACCAACCATTCCCATTTTATTTCGGTTTATCCATATAAATGGCCCTCCCTGTCCAAGAGAGTGTACAAAAAAAAATGTTTATTTATAAGCCCATAGTGGCGACATTTCAGTTCCAATATATGAAGCTTTCTTAATCAGTCATCATAGTGAAAAGACCATATATTTAAAGGTGCAGTGATTACAGCAATACTTATATAATAAATGAAGCACATGTTCATAATATACCTTTGTGCATACATACCACAAATAGAGATTCACTTTCCATAATGCTCATTGCTCGTGTTGACCTTGTCTGAGCATCTGATCAGGTCAAATCAAGTCACGAGCATTTAAGCGTTTTAGTGCTCGCTAATCACTAATGCTAACTAGTGATGGGCAAGCACTAAGGCCCTGTGCGCACTTACCGGATTTTGCCGCGGATTTTTTGCGGATTTGCTGCATGTTTCGCTGCAGAAAATGTTGATAACATCTCTGCAGTGAATCACCAGCAAAACCTATGGGAAAAAAAAATCCTGGGCGCACTAGGCGGAATTTGACAGCTGCATGTTTTGCTGCGGGATTCCCGCAGCAAAAACAATTGCATGTCAATTCTTTTCCGCACGTCACTGCGGGATTTCACTCCATTGACTGCCATGTAATCGTGAAATCCCGCAGGGAATAACGCAGGCAGCAAATTCTGTGCGGTTCACTGCGTTTTCCTGCGTTATTCCCTCCGGTATTTCGCGGTTTACCTCCGGTAATGTACATCCCTTGCCTGTGGTATTGCAGGGAAGTGATGTCATTACAGGAAGAGGAAGCAGAGCAGAGAGTAAACACACACAGATCACAGACACACACAGACATCACAGACATAGAACACAGACACAGACACATAGAACACACATAGAAAGCAAACGGAAATATAGAGAAAAAAACACGCGGGCTCCGCTGTATATTTACTGTCCAGCCGAGGTAAGCACACAGCGGCGGCCCGGTATTCTCAGGCTGGGGAGGGAGAGGGCCAGGGTTAATGTCCCCGCCTCACTCCCCCTCCCGCAGCTGAGAATATCAGCCGCAGCTGCCCCGGGACTGTTGCATACATTATGCGGCAGTACCGGCGTGTCCCCAGCTCTTCCTGCCGCCGTGTAGCAGTGGCAGTCAGGGTAATACAAGGAGTTAATGGCGGCGGATCACCGCCATTAACTCCAGGCTTGATCATGGCAGCGTCTATGTGACAGCTTACATGATCAATCCGTAAGTAAAGTGAATAAAACACACACACCGAAAAATCCTTTATTTTAAATAAAACACAAACAAGCCTCGTTCACCCTTTTATTAACCCCTCCCGAAACAAAGCTCCGGCGTAATCCACAGCTCCTGCGTCCTGCGATGCTTGCATCCAGCCGCGACTGACACACAGCGCTGAATGCAGCCTCGCAGCGAGACAGCAGAGGTAATTACCGGTCATTTCCCACGGCCGGTAATGTGAACTCACTGCCGACCGTGGGAAATGCAGCGATCTGTCCTCTATCTATCTATCTATCTGTCTATCTATCTATCTATCTATCCCTCTATCTATCTATCTGTCTATCTATCCCTCTATCTATTCTTCTGTCTCTTTATCTATCTATCTACTATCTAAGAAGGAAATGATTTTTTTTTTTTTTCAATGTGCTTTATTGCATTGAATGCAATAAAGCACATGTACCAACTCGCACGCGGCAAAACCGCGGCAATACCGCAAACAATACCGCGGTAAAACCGCAGCAAACCGCATGCGATTTTCGGGTGCGGTTTGCCGCGGTTTTTTACCGCAGGTGCGGAAATCTTTCAGTGCCTGCGGAATTTTCTTGAGAAAATTCCATTTTCCAGTGCGCACAGGGCCAAACCCTCAAATGCTCATTACTCGATTTGAGCTGGTCAGAACCTCAGATGAGCTCGACACGAGTAATGAGCATTATGGATAGTAAATGATTGGCCTGTTAGGGTATCTGCCCACATATAGCCAGTTATAAACAAAGTATTTCTGGCGGTGGGGTTTGTTTTTCTTTTGGTCAGAGACTGCAAATAGCTCTCTCTGTGATGCCTGCACACATCTTGCTGTGAAGCAAGCCTGTGCCTTGTGGGTTTTTCACAGATAAAATATTAGAGCACCTGTGATACTCAGCCAAGCTCTGCAAGTATTTTAGCACCCCGATTCTTGCTCATCACTAATGCTAACTACTCAATCGATTATCGGGGTGGTCAGGTAGGCTCCGTGCTTGGCCCAGTGAAAGCTGCTCACAGTCTCTGAATTAGAGATGAGCCAGCCTCTAAAGGCTCGAGTTCGGTTCGGTTCATTGAACGGAGGCCCCGTTCGAGTTCTGTTCGGCGAACCAATCGACGAACCTCTCAAACCCCATTGAAAACAATGGGAGGCAAACACAAACACATAAAAACACATAGAAAACACCTTCAAAGGTGTCCAAAAGGTGACAAACAACTCCCAAGACACCACAAACACATGGGAAAGTGAAAAGGACATATACTCACGCGAAAACAAAGCAGCTGGACGAGGAAAAAGAGGAGGAGACACAGATATACGCATGTCATGCCCTTCTAGAATCATGTAAAACACGGCAAGGGGACTCCAAGCAGAGTCTCACTTTTTTCCAAAAATTAGGCCCCACAGACAACACTTCAGTGGCATCACTTGTGCCCCAGTTGCAAACTTGACAGGTAGATTTGCATCAAACACAGTCAAAAATATGCCAGCCTTTACTCTCCGCAGGATGACACAGGGGTAGTAAAGTCCTTGCTGATCCATCACTTATTCATCTTGGCTCATTTTTAAAAACACATCAAGGGTACTCCAAGCAGAGTCTACCTTTTTTCCAAAAATTGGGCCACACACACCACAACTTCAGTGGCATCACTTGTGCCCCAGTTACAAACTGGACATGTTGATTAGCATCAAGCACATTCAAAAATACGCCAGCCTTAACTGTCCCCAGGATGACACTGGGGTAGGTAGCACAGTCCTTGCTGAACCATGACTTGTTCATCTTGGCTTATTTTGAACCATGACTTGTTCATTTTGATGAACGTTAGTCTGTCCACATTGTCACTCGACAGACGCGTGCACTTATCTGTCAGCACACACCCAGCAGCACTGAAGACACGTTCAGAGACAACGCTAGCTGCGGGGCACGACAAGATCTCCAAGGCTTAAGTGGCGAGCTCAGGTCATTTTTCAAGATTTGAAGCCCAAAATGAGCAAGGCTCCAGTTGCAAAGTCATGGCATCGATGTTCATTTGGAGATACTCCTGTATCATCCTCTCCAGCCGTTGACTATGTGTCCGACTTCTTGTCTCTTGTGGCCTTGCATTGGATGGTCTAAAAAAGCTTGAAACGATTCCATAAAATTGCTGTTACCAGCACCAGATACGGTGTTGCAGGTACGGTTTGACTGATAATGACGAGACAGTCCCATGCTTGCCAAGTTACAACTGGGAGACTCACTCTGCGCACCACTGGTGTTTGGTGGAAAAGCCGAGCTAAGATTAACAGCTTCTGCTGATACTCCTGCATACGTGCGTCCCTTTCTATGGCTGGAATTATTTCGCCAAATTTGGACTTGTACCGGGGATCTAATAGTGTGGCAACCCAGTAGTCATCATCACTTCTAATTTGGACAATCTGAGGGTCAGGTATCTTGCACATCCATGCGGACCAAGTCCTCGCTGTGTTTGTGGCGGCGAGGTGATAACAGTGCTTTCTTCCTCTGACATCTCCCCTTAACCTCGTTCAACCGAAATCTGACCAAGGTCTCCCTCATCTGCTGAGTCTTCCATGGCCATCGAGAGTTCATCCTCCATTTCTTCCTGGTCTCCTGCACCTTCCTCAACATTTTGGCTGCCACCATGCGCCCTTGTTAATCCCTCTCCCCAACCGTCCCATGCCTGCCGTCTTGGTGATGCTGAACGTCTGGACCTTATAGATGTTGGTATCCCTTGCGCATATGAATCCTCCTGTACTTCCTCCCCTTCCTCTTGTCCCACCCCCTGACTCCGAATAGTGTTTAGTGTGTGCTCCAGCATGTAAATGACTGGAATTGTCATGCTGATAATGGCATTGTCAATGCTAAACATATTCGTCGCCATGTCGAAACTGTGCAGAAGGGTGCATAGGTCCTTGATCTGAGACCACTCCAGCAGCGTGATCTGCCCCACATCTGCATCTTGTTGGCCCGGGCTATACGTCATAACATATTGCACCAGAGTTCGGCGGTGCTGCCACAGTCGCTGCAACATGTGGAGAGTTGAATTCCAGCGTGTCGCCACATCGAATTTCAGGAAGTGAACCGGCAGGCAGAAAGACTTCTGGAGTGATGCAAGTCGCTCAGCTACGACGGTTAAACGGCGGAAGTGAGCAGAGCGTGACCGTGCCCTGTGCAGAAGCCCATCTAGGCCGGGATAGTGCGTTAAAAATTGCTGGACAACAAGGTTCAACATGTGAGCCATACAAGGCACGTGTGTCACCTTGCCCAGGCGAAGGGCCACACCCAGTTTTGCAGCATTGTCACACATGGCCTTCCCAGGCTGCAGGTTGAGTGGAGACAATCATTTATGAAACTCAGACCGCAGAGCTGACCACAACTCCTCAGCTGTGTGACTCTTATTTCCGAAACATTTCAATGTAAAGACCGCCTGATGCCATTGAGCTCTGCTGCCAGTATAGTAAGGAGGTGTGCGGGATTCCTTGTGCGCAGTTATAACGCAGGTGGCCTGACCAGGCAGGCTTGGGGTGGAGGTGGAGGACCCAGATGAGGTTGAGGAGGCAGAAGCAGTGGAGGAACTTTTTCATAAAGAAGATTGATGCACAAGTCGTGGGGACGGCAAGACTTGTTCAGCAGACCCTTCTCCATCTCTCATTTTAGTTACCCAGTGCCCAGTCAGTGACATGCAATGCCCCTGTCCATGCTTACTGGACCAAGTATCAGTGATGAAATGCACCCTGTCACTCACAGAGTTTCTCAAGGAAGCGGTGATGTTGTGTGCGACATGCTGGTGTAGCGCAGGCACACCTTTCTTGGAGAAGTAGTGGTGACTGGGCATCTGGTACTGGGGAACTGCGACTGACATAAGGTCTCGAAAATCCTGTGTGTCCACCAGGCGGAAAGGCAGCATTTCGGTTGCCAAGAGCTTACAGAGGGTGAAAGTCAACCTCTTAGCTTTGTCATGGCTCGGAGGAAATGGCCTTTTATTTGTCCACATCTGAGGGACTGAGATCTGGCTGCTGTATGGAGATGATGTTGAGTAGGGTGTCCCTGGAAAACAGCAGGTCTGTGAGGAAAGTGCAGGCAGAGACATGATGTTGCCTTCATCCAAAGTTGGTGCTCTTGATGTCTTAGAGAGCTCTACATCAGCACTTGTTTCCCCTTCCAAAACAACTAACAACCTGCCAAGCAAACTGCCTGTTGCGATTAAAGAGGTGGAAGGTCTGCGTGGAAAAACATGTGTGACAGCTGTCCCCACAGTCATAGAGGAGGAGGAGCAGACGGGGGTTGGCCCGCTCCGCTAGGCCGCATTGTAGCACAGTGAGCGTCCCACTGGGACTTATGCTTGTTATTCATGTGACGATTCATGGAAGAAGTTTTCAAACTAGTGAGCTTTTGGCCTCTACTTATAGATTGGTGACAAATTTTACATATCACATAATTTGGGAGATCCTTTGCGAGGTCAAAAAAGGACCAGGCTAGGCAAGGCTTAGAGCCCATGCGACCTGCAGAGCCACCCGACTTGTGCTCAGAGGCAGAGTTGTGGCTGAGGATGCAGTTGTTGACGTGCTTCCAGTACTCTGACTCTGTCCAGGAAGGCGCAAGGTAACTTCGTCGTCAGTCGCATCCTCCTCCACCGCCTCTGCTGACCTCCTCGAGTGCGTGAATGTGGGTTGACAGTAAGTGGGATCTAGAACTTCATCATCAAGCATTGTGTTTGCACTCCCCTCACCCTCAGACCTAACCTCTTCCTGCCCTGACAGAATAGTTAAGTTGTCATCCCAATCAGGTATCTGCGTCTCATCGTCATCAGTATATTCCTCATTGTCTCCACCAACAGGTGTTACAGTTTGGGAATGAGGGGGAATGAGGGTGTACATTATGCTCAGAAACTTGGTCATCAGGGCCTGAATCAGACTCACAAAGCTTCTGGGCATCACTGCAGACCATTTCCTGGTCTGTACTCACTGTAGCTTGGGAGAAGACCTCTGATTCCCAGGGTATAGTGTGACTGAACAGCTCTGCAGACTCAGCCATCTCTGTTACACCCTACTCTGCATGGCGGGTGGAGACTTGAGAGCTGGGAGAAAGCAAGTGCGATTGGGGTGACAACTCAGAGGACTGTTGTTTTTTGGATGTTGAAGTTGAGGTGGAGGAGAGGCCACTTGTTGGAGCACTTGCGATCCATTCAAGCATGTTCTTTTTTGGTGCATCATCTACCTTTTTTAGAGTTGTTCGGTTCCGTAAAAAAGGAGCACATCAGATTGGCCACGGAAAGTAATAGACATCTTACTTTTGCTGGAAGATGGCCTTTCTTCAGCAGATGTTAATGTAGGTTTCCCACCTACCCCACGGACACAAACTTTTTTTCCTTTTCCAACACGCCTGTTCCCCTTTCCACCAGCATCTGTCCTTTTGGTCTTCAAGGACTTTATTATGTTTACAAGGGGCTAGTGCTGTCTGCAAAAAGAGCTGTTTGACTGCTCAATTTAATTGCTAAGACAGACTCCTTTTCTCTAAGAGCCAATGCATAAACCACTAATAATACAGTATGTGAGCTTTCGGTATTATGAATACAATGATGTGGATAGAAAGGTGCAATGGGGTGTTATGTGACTTACAGGGTATATTAATCAACTGGATTTGCTTACCTATAAGAGTTGTGTATGACACAATATGATCGTATATAATGTACACAGATGTACAAGAAAAAAATCAGCAGTTGAAGGAAATATGTGCTTACACTGTGCTGGTGTAAAGAGACATCTATAGGAAGGATCCAGAACACGTCGGTAGATGAAAGCAATATCTTTCTACGCGTTTCAAAACTACCTGGCTTCTTCAAGAGAAACCATAATGGTATTGATATACAGTACATGAACCAACAAAAGGAACATATCCCAAGTTTCACCATATCACTTATTGGACAAACAAAGATTACAAATGTCTTGTTACACCAGACAACTACATGTCATAAAAACCACAAGTGTAATTAAACATCCTAAATAACAATAAGAAAGAGAAAGATCAGCACAAAATATTATCACCATTGAACTTTTATGGTTTACAAAGCCACTTCCGATGGGCTAACAGGAACTTTCCAATTTCCACTGGACGTTCTAGAATTAGGGACTCCATGTACTACTTACCACGAGGTACAGCACACTACTGTATAATTATCGTTGATCACCTTGAACTGGAAAATTCATGTTTATCTGACGATAAAGAACTGACATGCTCATTGAATTTCGAAAGCCTTATGAGCATACATTCTTTGTTGAATTTAGCATCAACTGTCAGTCAATAGAACTGCCAGTACAAAAGATGTAATAAAAATTAAATAGTGACTACAAAAAGATATTGTTAGAACGTTGTAAAAATTTACAGTCAGCACATACAATAAGTTGCTTGAGCTTGAATGTCTTTGAAAGGAAGAAGCAAATTTCAAATCCATGAATATTGTTTGTTTTGTCCTTCTGCTTCAGCTAAGAAAAATAAGCTTTCCAGACACATTGTATTGCATTTATCTGTCAGCCTTTTTACGCACTATGCCTTGTTTAACACGTCTAGTCTTATGAATTTTATACTCCCAACTGTAAATGAATCCTCATGTGTGGGACATGGTGGTGAATTCAGGCAGGAGAAACTCAGATAGAAAACGTGCATCTTAATTGAACTTCTTAGATCCTTCGAATCTTAGCTGGCAGAGCAGGGCGTGAATTGAAATTAAAGACGTTTTAACATGGATGCAGGCACCTGCAGTAACCACTTAGCTGATTCACTCTGCCTGCAGTGCGCTTAGATTCATTTTTCTATTTGACTGAACCTGAAAAAGCACGTAGAGAACACTTGTTCCCCATGCAATAGCACTAGTACAGTATCTGCCTATAGCGCTAAAAATGGTTTATATTTTTCATTTATGTTTTCCTAAGAAATGGAGCTATGATGTTTTATTCAAGACAGGTCAACCATGTATATTTATGGTTTTAGTAAATGAAAACAGAGTAATAGTTATACTAGTATGTCACATCCACAATTCTCTAGCATAGAAAACCTTACTAGAGTTTGGCTATGTTAATTGTAGTGCCCACTCCCAGTATCGTATCCCCACATGACCCCACTCCTAGGCTCCAGCGGGGGCACTGTTCTCTTCACCTGCACCCCAGTCCCATGTGCTCCTTGCCCAGTCCCAGAGCGACATCCTCGCATGACCCCGCTCCCAGTTTCTGCCGGAGGTGACCTTTTCCTCTCCTGCCTCCAGGCCCCATGTGGTCCAGGCCTGTCCTGAGCTCTGCCGCATCCTCTTCCTGCTTCCAGGCAACACGCAAGCTATCTGGGAGCGCCCATAGGGTGCGCGCACAGACACGCCCCCTTTCTTAAATGGCTGGCATCTCATTACCCGGAAGTGATCCTGGAGGTCAGCTCACCCTGAAAGGTATTTAAGATCTCAGAGGAGGCGCCTGAGCAACATCGCCTACTATTTAGTGTGTTGCTAGTTCTCAGGTCCCATTATGCTACTGTGTCTAGTTTTGCTAATTGTGTCCTTGTACCAGTCTCGTGTTCCTAACCTGTGTCTCGTCCTACAGCGTGCTACCACGTCTGAGCCACCACCTCCGTGCTGTAAAGTCCAATTTACCATCTCCGTGCTGCCGCATCCAAGCACACCGGTACTGGACATTAAGAGACTCTACCAGTCCGTAGAGCCAATCTCCACTGTTCCTGGCAGTTATGCATTAAGGCCCCCTGTTCCTAAGCCAGACAATCCCTGTATTGGGGTTTGCTACTGGTTGCTCCTTCAGGGGATTCCGGTGTACAGCCCAGTGGGTCCACCCCCGGACGCTCGTCGCCCCTTAGCGACCATAACATTAATTAGGTACTGAAGCACAACAATGAAGATTTACAAATTCAATGCTCATTTAACATATTAGGTCATATAGTATGTTAGACTTTGAGCGACAACACTGTAGATTGCATTGATGCTACTTACAAAGTAAATGTTCGTTCAGAGTTGCATTTATATTTCTGACTGTTGTTATTGAGAATGGTTGACAAACTTGATAATACTTATACCCCTATCATCCCAACTAATCTTCTAAAATATAAAAGAATAGTTCTATTTTCTTTTAGTAATGGTGCAACTGTTCTGGCATTTTAAGAATAATCAGCTCAACCGTAAATCATTATGAAGACTAAATCCTCTATTTATTTAATCCCCAAATATATTGTTTTCCTTGTGACAGTTAAAAAAAAACCACAAAGCCGCTGCTTTCTCATCTTAGAGCCATAACCTAGCTCTTCTGCATGCATAATGGCTGGTGCAGTGATATAGGGATCAGTGGTAAGTCTGCCCCACTCCTTCATAGCGCAGAAAAGACAGGGAAGTTGTGAATTGGACCTACCATATTAGACATATTGTATGCAGGAGGACTGGAACGTGGTCCTAAGTATAGGCAAATAGAGGGTGGTAAGCAGAGCGACTACACATGACAAATGTACAGTAACTTTTCAGTTCCAAAGTGTGGGGTTGCTTTATGGCTAAGGTTTAGAATTTATGTTCATCATGAAATCCTTTTCCTCAAAAAAACAAAAACAGAAAAAAAACCCAGCTAGTGTTTATCTAGTGCACTGCTATAAAAATGTGCTCCTCACACTTTAAATCACCAAAACTCTGTTCTGTATAGTAACTCAGACATCAAAGAAATGCAAGATTTAGATTTCAGTACACTCATAAAGTAGTTCTTTAGTTACTCTTGAATAGATTTTTGTCATGGTGTTTTGTTGACTACACTTAATAAAAAAAAGTTCTAAGTTTCTTATTAACTATTTAAAAGGGTTGCCTGGGGCTTTAAGATTGATGGAACGTCCGCCATTCAGCTGTTCCCTGTGCCACCGCCATCCGGAACTACTTAGTTGCAGAGCTGCACAGCTCCATCAACTGTATAGTGACTGTGGCTGGGTACTGCATATCTGGTCTGCCCCCTATTCAAATTAATAGGGGTCAGATGTGCAGTACCTAGCCACTGCCAATATTCCATTCATGGAACTGTGCTGTGCAGCTCCGCAACTAAGTTGTTCTGGTTGGCGAAGGCACCGGGAACACCTGATCAGTGGGGGTGCCATGTGTCATACCTCCACCGATCAGACAATGATGGGCTATCATGAGGAGTGGTCATTACTGTCAATGTCCCTGACCATCCCTTTGAGTTTATCAATGTCACACAATTCGTAGGGGTGCAAGATTTAAAGATCGAAAAGAAAGTACTCCATAACTGTATTGGCATCAACATGATGTTGATACATTTGGACTGTGGTAGAGAAGGTAGCAATAGTTCTCGGCCCCATCACTCTCCATCCTATACACAGAAGGCTGCTGTAGACGTATGTTTTAGAAGACATTGGAATCCCGGCATAGACTAAGCTACTTCAAAGTACAACACGTCCCACAAAAACAAGCCCTCACATGGCTATGTTAATTGAAAAATAAAAAATATATTGCTCATGGAATAAGGGGAGGAAAAAATGAAAGTCGAAAAGGGGTTAATGACAGGAATATCTGAGCGCTATCAAAATTAAATTTTGGACATTCAATAGTTTCAATATAACAGCTACTGGTACAATTGCAGGGCTAGTTTAGAGGATCCTTCCATCCTTTTAACACTCTATACATTATATCTGCAATCACATGATTCACCTTCACCTTCAAAAGCACCGAGTATCAGCTGATTCTTTCTTTTATTAATGGATAGGAACTTTCTTCAATCTCATTAATATTTTTAATATGTGTTAAACATTTTACAATTTATGTAACTTTGCTTCATCCTGTTCTCAATGTCATTTGATCTTATTGTCATAAAGACTAAATACTTTGTAGTTGTCAAAGCTTAAACTATTACAAAAGTCCCAGAGTCAATCTCAAGATCCACAGCTCATGACTTAGGGATCCTGCTTAGCTTAGTGACATTAAATTTAGCACATCTGTAACTGGCACGATTTCTTATTGAATTAAATAAAACTGACACTGATTATGTGTGATTATTAAAGCAGGATGGACTGGAGAAAATTCTGTGTGAAGTGTACATGAGCTAAGACTTTCATGAGACCTTTCTTCATACATATGTAATTTGTAAGTGTAGTTATGAATACATTAAAACAGTTTTGCATAAACTTTTTTTGACCCTTGACCATGAGTAATATGACTTGGATATCAAGTAATAGCATTTATTCTGACATGTCGTAATTAATAATATCATAAAAGTTGAAATTAATCTAAGTTAAAGAAACAGTCTCCTAAAGGCAAACCCTAGCCAAATGTTAGACCGAAGGATATAAACATATAAAGGGGGGATTAACATCATGGAGCCAGAACAGATCCTTGCTTTGAATGAAGTGTAAAGCTATTTTTCCACTGCATCTAATATAGCACGGAAAATGTCTTACAAGTGGTAGATTTAGGCTTGGCTTACACTTGCGTGTGACTCGTGTGAAGATTGCAACACACTAACCAGTCCGGCCGGCGGCTCTCCTGACAGGAGCATGTCAGATGCATAGGAATACATGAAGCTGACCCGCTCCTGTCATTAGAGCCGCTAGCCAGTCTGGGCGATGCGATGTGATCCTCTCAAGCTGAACATTGATTACAGCTGATAAATGGGATTAATGGGATCAATGGTCCAATTTCATCGAATTAAGATTCTGAGATTGATTTTTAATGATATATTGTACTTCATATTTGTGGTAAATTTAAGATGATATTTTTTGTTTTTATTTGTAAAAACATTAGAAATTTGATGAAAGATTTCAAAATGTAGCAATTTTCAAATTCTTAATTTTTATGTCCTTAAAGCAGACAGTTATGGCACACAAAATAGTTAATAAATAACGTTTACCACATGTCTACTTTACATAAGCAGAAATTTAAACATCATATTTTTTGTTAGGAAGTTAGAAGAATTCAAATTTTCTCAGCAGTTTCTCATTTTTCCAATACAATTTACAAAATCATTTTTAGGGACCACATCACATCTGAAGTGACTTTGAGTTGCCTATGTGACAGAAAATACCCAAAAGTGACACCATTCTAAAACTGCAAGCCTCAAACTGCTTAAAACCACATCCAAGAAGTTTATTAACCCTTCAGGTGCTTCACAGGAACTAAAATAATGTGGCATGAAAAGATGAAAATTTTACTTTTTCCCACAAAAATTTAACTTTAGACCCAAATTCTCACAAAGGGAATAGTAAAAAATGCACCACACAATTTGTTGTGCAATTTCTCCTGAGTACACTAATACCCCATATGTAGTAAAAAACTACTGTTTTGGTGCACGGCAGGGCTTAGAAGGAAAGGAATGCCATTTGACTTTTGGAACGCAAAATTGGCTTAAATCGATATCGGATGCTATATTGCATTTGGAGAGCCCCAGATGTACCTAAACATAGGAAACTCACCACAGGTGACTCTATTTTACAAACTTCACTCCTGATTGATGTTATCTAGGGATGTAAATAGGATATTGGCACCACAGGTGTGTTACTAATTGTTATACTATTGGATGGTAAAGAAAAATTAATTACATTTTTACCACTAAAATGTTGTTTATACCCCAGATTTACAATTCTCACAACGGTAATAGGAAAAAAAGCCTCATAATGTGTTACGCAATTTCTTCTGAACATGGCAATACCCTACATGTGACTGTACAGTACTATTTAGCCACACCACAGGGTGTAATAATTATAATGGATAACTCAGGAATCTATTTGCATGGAGCAAAGACATAACTGAACCCGGTTTATAGGTGATAAAGTTTGTATTGTAACACAAGGTGATTAGCAAACAAGTGCAGAGAAAAAAACAATCAAGTCCATAAACACACAGTGAAAATATCAAATGAAGCCTTTAAGGAAGGTCTTTAGAAAACCTCAAAAGATAACGTGATTTAGCAATGCAGTCTTTGAAGCTCCGTAAGGAAGTCTCTAAAAGTCCGAAGCGAGATGCAGAGCAGTATACAATGGTCAGAAAACAAATGCAGAGCAGATTTTAGTGTCCAGAACAATCCTATGCACTGCTACTGCATTCATTCAATGGTGGAAGTAACAAAGCAGTATATAATGATCAGAAAACAAATACAAAGCAGTTTCTAGTGTCCAGAACAGTCCAGTGCTCCGCTACTGCTTCAATTCAATGGTGGAAGCAACAGAGCAGTTAATTAATCAAGCCAGCTTATATGACAGCAAGGCAGGTCAGGCTAGAACCACAGCAGGGGCTAGGCATCAGCAGCAGGTGAGCAGAAGGTGGGAGAACCTCTGAAGAGCAGCAACAGGAGTTTCACACAGGATTTGCTGATATAACTTGAGATGCCACGAGGAGTTGGAAACCAGACAGAATTCTCAAGCAGAGGACTGAAGGCTGAAAAAAGGCACCTTGAAAAGGGCAAAAAGCCCGAAAAGGTTAAACAGAAAAACCAGAGTCCTGACACAGGGATCGGAAGGGAGACAACGTCATTTTATTTTTGAAGCACAGATTTTTCAAGAATAGTTCATGGACTCCATTTGCAGTGCCCCTAAGTGACAGAACAGCAGAAACCTCCTAGAATGACTACATTTTGGAAATTACATCACTCTGGGAATTCATTCATGGGTGTAATGTTGATTTTGTCCCTGGAAAACACCCATGGAGCCAAACGCAGTAAATGTTGTAGAACTAAAAATAGCAAATAAGCCCTAGTAGTACCCAGTACATTATAGTGCCCATACATTGTGCCCAGCTTGTGCATCTGGAGACACATATCCCGTAAACTAAGCAGGTTTCATCACTAAAACAATACCAAACATGTGGACGTTAAATGTGGTTTAGACATTCTTTTTGGGTGGGAGCCATGGTGCCGTTGAAACCCCCTGAATGGGGACTTCTTTTTTGTGGGTTGAGTTAAATGCTATTTGGTAATAAGAACATTTTGGGTCAGTTTATGTTCATATTGTGCTCTATGTTGTGCAGTTATTTCAAGGTTTCCATCTACATCTCTGGAATACGTGATTAAGGTGAATCCCCGATGGATCCATTCACTAATAAGGCAGCAGAGTTACTCCAAATTTCGTGTGGCCTCTATTATTCTTATAAAAATTGCACAAAGTGTTGTTTAGTGCATTTTTGTGCACACCTATAAAGCCACGTTAAAAGATAGACACCACCGGACCACAGGCCAACAGGAGTTTAAAGTGATTCCCTCTGCCTCATTACAGGGAATTTTCTGTTGGGAATTTTGTCAGAATCACATTTTTCAGAGATTTACACATAATCCCCAGTGTAAGCGCTCAATGTAGCATGCAGGACCAATGTGAGCTGAGCCGTACTGCGATCTTTGGGAGACAGAATATTTAAATCAACAGCAGTTGAAGAACTGGTATTATTACTATTTTTATGCAGTTCACCTTTCGGTGTAAGTAATTTTTCGGCTTTATTTCTCAGGTCAGTACGATGACAGTGATATCAGATTTATATAGTTTTAGGCTTGGTCACTATCACAATATTTTTAGAAAATAAAGATTTTTTTTACATGACTGACTTTTGAAGTATTTTAAAATTTTCTGCTAACAGTGATGTGAAGACTTGTTTTTGCGAGATGAGTTGGAGTTTTTAAAAATATAATGTGGCCCTTTTTTGAAGTTGAAGTTGAAGTGATGTGCGGCTGCCAAAGGAATCTAGTGGACTAAGCTGTCCAGTATCGGAACTTGCTCTCATTTCTCTTGGGATAGGATGAGTGTTACGAACCGGTGCTGCCATAGCCGCAAGCAGCCTGCTGCGGTTCCTGTTGCGCCCAGGCGCCGGCTGCCGTTCTTGGCCGTGCCTCAGGTCGTCCAGTTGGCTGCTCCTTCCACCACGTCTCAGTGTGGAGAGGCGGCTAGTGTGCATGCGTGCGCCGATTTACCCCAGCCAGAGTCTAAGCCCGGTGTTTTGCCTAGTGAGCATGCTCAGCCTGATTGTGTTATGTCTGAGACTAAGTCCTCAGTTCAGGCTACTGAGCATGCTTCACAATTAACCTTAACAGCCTCTTTGCACAGGTACTTGGACTTCGTGCTGTGTCTAAGTTCTGGGATGTGCCTATTGAGCATGCTCAAACTGATAGTCTGCTTTCTGAGCCTGTTGCTCAGGCTACTGAGCATGCTCAGGCACTTAGTGCATCAGAGGCTAGGTCCGGTAAGGACCTCACTGAGCATGTCTGTGAGGTGGCAGGCCCTGATAGGGCAGAGGGTGTTAGGTGTCCTGATGACGTGGTAACTCCGGACTGGCTCGCAGAGGCCCCCCCCTATGATCTGGCACCTCACCATTTGTCGTCAGACGATGACTGGTGAAGTGTTTGGGGCGTGGCTGCCATGAGGTCATCAATGACGTGGCGGTTACGGATAGGTCGCATGTGACGTCACTGATGACATGGCACTCTGCTATTGGACCTTGGTGGTTCCACCCTGGGTTTGGGGCGGACCCAGGTTATAAAAGGGGCTGGAGACAACATGGAGGTGCACAGTCTTCATTTAGAGTTCTTGGTGGCATAAGCCTTGTTGGAAGCGGTAGGTAGGGCTAGGCGAACGGTGCTTGTCACGCCAAGATTCGTGGCTCAGCACATGAGGGTCAGGCGTTGTGCTTCCTTGCTACCGTTCCTGTTGTGCTAGAGCAGTCCAGTGGCGTTAACTGGGCTGTGGCTGCTGCGTCACCTGTTCAGTTGTGCCTCCTACGCACACGGACAGAATACCTGTTGCGTCACCTGTCCGAGAGTGCCCTCTACGCACACGGACAGTGTACCTGCTGCACCACCTGTCCGGTTGTGCCCTCTACGCGCACGGACAGCGCACCCCAGAACCCCAGTGAAGTTAACAGGGTGTTCCTGAATTGGGTGAGTGAACCCTATTATCCTCCTCGGCTTCCCAGTCAAATGCTACTGGTTTGACTACCTGGTCTGACGTGTCCTTTACACACGTGGCCAGTCGAGTGGTGGCCAGACACACTAATCGGAGGACCGCTCGGCCTGACATGTCTTACACACGTGGCCGACAGGGCGCTGTCGCAGCGGTCTTCTCGGTCAACGCTAACTGGTTACCATCCGGCCTGACGTGTTGTTACACACGTGGTCGGAGTAGCGTCCGCTCCACCGAAACGCTAACTGGGTTGTCGTCCGGTCTGACGTGTCCCTACACACGTGACCGGTTCCTTGAGTTATCTCAGAGCCATCCAGCTTTATAGTCTCTGCCTAACCCACAGGGTGCCAGCAGCTCCATTACGATCTGGAGCACGGTGGGCCCCGACTGGCGATTGGGATTTATACCCCTGGTCCTAATCTGCCGGTTCTCCCGTAACAGTAAGACTGCGCCAGGGTCTGGCTGGCATGGCGGAGATGGAGCAGCTACGTCAGTTCATACTGCAGCTTGATGCCAGAGTGAGGTCTCTGGAGAAGTCTGCTCTTGCTGCTGATATGGATGATGTGGTGGCTCAAGCGGCTGCAATGGTATCCGTCACCAAGCGTACTCCAACCCTCCCTCACCTCTCGCTGCTCAACAAGTTTACGGGGAACAGCAAGGCATGTAGGGGATTCGTGAACCAGTGCTCAGTCCATCTAGAGCTGTTGGCTGCACGGTTTCCTACAGAGAGGTCGAAGGTGGGGTTTATCATCTCCTTGCTCTCTGATAGAGCACTGGAGTGGGCTACACCATTGTGGGAGATGAATGACCCCGTAGTACAGGACTCTAAGGAGTTTTTGGAGTCCTTGCGACAAGTGTTCCTGGGGCCTCAGGTCCCTCACGACTCGGCCCTACAGCTACTGACTTTGGAGCAGGGGCGTACCTCCTCAAGTCAATATGCTGTGAGTTTCAGGACACTTGCTGCAGAACTGGGCTGGTCAGAGAGGACTCTCATTCCACTGTTCTGGAGGGGATTAGCTTCGCACGTGAAGGACGCATTAGCGTCGCGTGAGGTACCAACTACCCTTGAGGGCCTCATGACTCTGGCTACCCGCATTGACCTGCGGACCGCCGAACGTCAGCTGGAGTGCAGGTCAGAGGGTCGTTCAGCCACTGTAGTGATCTCTCCTACTGCACCTCCCTTAGAGGACAGCTCTGTCCCTATGGACATCGCTAGGGTTGGTGTTGCTAGGTCTTCGAGTCGCAAGGGCATTTCCTGTTTCGCTTGTGGGCAGTATGGTCATTATGCCAACCGTTGCCCAAAGCGTCAGGATAAGCGACCGCGATTGGTGACCATAGATAGAGGTAGACTGGACTCTGCATCATCCATTAGGGTGACGTTTCCCGCATCCATTTCCTTTAAGGGGTCAACATGGTCCACAAGGGCAAGTGTGGACACAGGTGCTGGGGATAGTTTCATCTCCTCCTCTTTTGCCTGGTGGCATGCCATCCCGCTGGTGCAAATGCCAAGGCCAGTGAGAGTCCGTGTGATGCATGGGTCCTTGTTGCCCAAGGTAATTCACCAGCGGACAGTGCCCATTACCCTTGCCATGTAATCTGGGCATAGGGAGACCATTTCATTTCTGGTTCTCCCTAAGGGTGCAGATGATATTCTGCTGGGTATTCCTTGGTTGAAGCGGCATTCCCCACATATCGACTGGTCGTCTGGGGTGATTACGCGGTGGAGTGAGTCTTGTAGCTCCCACTGCATGTCTCCATCTTTCGCCCATCGCTCAGTGGTATCTGTGGCAACTATAGACTATTCGAGTGGGAGGGCCGCTAGAGGGGGGGTACTGTTACGAACCGGCGCCGCCATAGCCGCAAGCAGCCTGCTGCGGTTCCCGTTGTGCCCAGGCGCCGGCTGCCGTTCTTGGCCGTGCCTCGGGTCATCCAGTTGGCTGCTCCTTCCACTACATCTGAGTGTGGAGAGGCGGCTAGTGCGCATGCGTGTGCCGATTTACCCCAGCCAGAGTCTAAGCCCGGTGTTTTGCCTAGTGAGCATGCTCAGCCTGATTGTGTTATGTCTGAGACTAAGTCCTCAGTTCAGGCTACTGAGCATGCTCCCACAATTAACCCTAACAGCCTCTTTGCACAGGTACTTGGACTTCGTGCTGTGTCTAAGTTCTTGGATGTGCCTACTGAGCATGCTCAAACCGGCCTGACGTGTTGTTACACACGTGGTCGGAGTAGCGTCCGCTCCACCGAAACGCTAACTGGGTTGTCGTCCGGTCGGACGTGTCCCTACACACGTGACCGGTTCCTTGAGTTATCTCAGAGCCATCCAGCTCTATAGTCTCCGCCTAACCCACAGGGTGCCAGCAGCTCCATTACCATCTGGAGCACGGTGGGCCCCGACTGGCGATTGGGATATATACCCCTGGTCCTAATCTGCCGGTTCCCCCGTAACAATAAGCTGGTGTTTGCTCACTAGAGCTTTGACTAACATTAGAACGTCCCGCATTTATACCTTGTACATCCTGCCTATTCACCCTTCCACCACAACCTCGTCGTGATTTACTACTCATGGTTGATGTACCTTTCCCCTTTGAAATAGATGTTTCACAACCCTACGTCCACACCTGTCAGATACCTGACACAAAAGATAAAGTATTTGTTTCTTGCCTGAAATTGCAATATTGTGAAGGCACTGAAGTGTGGTTCACTGCAAAATTTGGACCAGGCACTCGAAAGTGCCAAGACCTATTTAGCTAGTTTTCTAGCAAATTTAGAGCAGGCACTACCAACTAAGAATTAGAGATGAGCGTTGTTCGAATCAAACCGTTCGCCAATTTTAAATTCAAGTTGGTTTTGGCGATGTTCGAGTTGTTCGACGAACTCGAACAATTTGCTTAACGTTCGACCGTTCCAGTTACCGTTCGATAACGGTTCGATCACCAAAAGCGTAACTGTAGCTTTTTACAGCTACGTGTGCAGGGAGCCAGCGCTGGCAGCCTGCGGTAAGCTGGTAACCAGGGTACATATCGGGTATCCAAGCAAAGTGCTTTGCTTAGTAACCCGATGTGTACCCTGGTTACCAAGCACAGCATCGTTACACGGGTTGCTGGTAAGCTGGTCGCTATGGTGATATGCCTGATTGACACCTCACCAGCGACCATGTAGTGACGCACCAACGATCCCTGCCAGGTCGGATCGCTGGTCGGATCGTTGTTGCGGCGCTATGTGTCACGGGACCCTAAGCGTTTCTATGATTATAAACACAGCTATAAACGCAATGGACAATCACGTGTACAGAAAGAAGATTCCTTGTGTTTGTAAACACAGAAGAGTGGATCCTCCCGATACTGCCACTCCTGCCTTCACCTCCCGTCCAGCACCATGTCCGCTGCTGTGCAGCACCACAGCCAGATGGGAGGTGGAAGCAGCTGCGAAATCAAAATTGAACAGTAGAAAAAAAATCTCATACTCACCTGTCTGCAGACTCCCGACATGTCCGCTCCCAGCTCCTCTTCCCGTACCGCCACCCCTGCTCCGGCTGTGTGCAGACTTCCTGGACACGTCCAATAGCTGCAGAACCTGCCGGTGATCAGCTGATGCGGTCACCTGCCAGAATCAGCTGACAGTATAAGTCCAGCGGTGAGGCTAGATTTTTACCGTCCGGCCAACTTAAACTAACAGCTGATGCTGTCAGGTGACCACATCAGCTGATTACCGCTGGGTGCAGCAATCGGATAGGAGTCTGCACAGAAGTGTGTAGTTTTTTTTTCTACTGATTCATCAGCTGATTGTATAAACGGCTTTTATACAATCAGCTGATGTGTCATGTGATTCAGGTCCTTGAACACCTGACACATCATCTGATCGGTATGCCTTCCAGCAAACCGATCAGATGATATTGGATCCGGATTGGACGGCTCGGGACCCTTGACCCAGGATTACTGCAGAGGGGGGTTCTTTATTTCAATAAAGTTGGAGTCACTAATTGTGTTGTGTTTTATTTCTAATAAAAATATTTGTCTGTGTGTTGTGTTTTTTTTATCTTTACTAGAAATTCATGGTGGCCATGTCTATTTTGGCTTGACACCATGAATTTCGGTCTTAGTACCATCTGAAAATACAAAGCTGGTATTAATCCCTTTATTACTCAGCGAGCCACCGCCATCACAGCCGCTGGACGAGCCGGATAAAGTGTCTGGAAATGGCGCTAAGAAACAATGTGCCATTTCCATGGGTGGCTGTGGGCTGCTAAGAATCCCAGCTGCCTGGCTTTACCTGACTGGCAATCAAAATACGGCGGTAGCCCACACATTTTTTTTTTTAACTATTTTTTTTTAAATAAAAACAATTAATGGGCTTCCCTGTATTTTGTTTGCCAGCCAAGGTAACGCCAGGCAGATGGGGGTGGCAATCTGTAGCTGTCTGCTTTATCTGCGCTGAGAATCAAAAATACTGCAGAGTGCTATGTCATTTTTTTAATGATTTATTTTTACAGTACTGTGATGTCAGGCAATCAAAATACATGAAAGCCCATTTTTTCAGTTATATAAATAAAAAATTTTAAAAAAATACGTGGGCTCCAGCTGCATTTTTTGTATTGGTAGCTAAGGGTAATCCAAGCAGCTACTGGCTGCTAACCCCCACTGCTTGGTGTTACCTTCACTGGCAATGAAAAATCCAGAAAAGCATTTTTTAGTTATTTTTTTAAGTTTTTTGCAAAAAAACTAAAAAAAAAAAAAAATAAAAAAAAAATTGTGGGCTTTACCATATTTTTGTATGCTAGCCAGGTACAGCAGGCAGGTACGGCTGCCCGCAAACCCCAGCTGCCTATTTGTACCCGGCTGAGAACTAAAAATATAGGGAAGCCCCTTTTTTAATTATTTCATGAATTTCTTGAAATAATTAAAAAAAAAAAAAAAGAAAACGACATGGACTTCGCCCCATTTTTGTGTTCAGCCAGGTACAGCTAGGCAGCTGGGGATTGGAATCCGTAGCACAGGTTGGGCCAAGCTTTCTGGGCCCCTCCACTGCGAATTGCATTTCGGAGCCGCCCCAGAAAATGGCACTTTCATAGAAGCGCCATCATTTGGCGCTGTATCCAACTCTTCCAGCGGCCCTGATGCCTGGTGGCTCGCTGGGTAATAAGGGGTTAATACTAGCTTTGTTTTACTAGCTAGTATTAAGCCAGAGATTCTTAATGTCAGGCAAGTTTGACCTGGCCATTAAGAATCTCCAATAAAGGGTTAAAAAAAAGACACCACACAGAGAAAAAATACTTTAATAGAAATAAATACACAGACACACTTAGAGACTCAATGTTTATTACTCCCTCTCACCCCTCCACGATCCTGGTCTTCTGTCTTCTTTCTATTTCAACCCATGCAGCTCAGCTACATCAGACAGCACTGCATGGGAGGAAGACGCTGCTGCTCCCGTGCACTCTAATCACTCAATGAGTGAGCAGAGGCTGCGGGTTGGTAAGCGGGGATGTCACCGCTGCCACTGTTGCAATAGTAACCTGACAGGCGGGTTACTATAGCAACGGTGATCTCCGATCACCTGATTCCCGGTGCCGCTATTCACCGGCTGTGGCATCCAGTCCCTGCATGTGGGCTGACTCTGTAAAGAGCGCTGACATGCAAGAACGGGGAGCCAAGCATGTGCCTGAGTATCTCATCGGTACTCGCCGAGTATACTGAGTACGGAGATGCTCGGGCGAGCACCGGATACTGCTGACATGCACTGACAGGACCTATCATGATGTCATTGCCATGTGACTAGTCTGTATCCAATGAGATAATACACACGTGACTGGTCACATGCTATGACATCACGGAAAGGTCCTATCATCAGTGCTGGTTACCGGGAGGACACAGCGATGATCGGAAGGGGAAGCGGCGGAGACAGAGTCTGCAGCGCGTCGCGGGACCTGTAAGTATAATGGCAATATTTATTATTAACTGTATGTATATATGTATAATGTGTTTGTATTTGCCTGCCATTGTTTTCAATGGGGTTCGAAGGTGTTCGTTGAACGTTCGTCGACACCCGCCGTTCGACAAACTGAACTGAACTCGAACATTAGGGGAGTGGCTCATCTCTACTAAGAATACCTAGAAATGTGGTTTACTGCGTAATTTGGAGCAGGCAGTAATAAGTAGCAATACCCAGAAATTTTATTCACTGCGTAATTTTGAGCAGGCACTAAAAAGTGCCAAGACCTATTTAGCTAGTTTACTAGTAAATTTACAGCAGGCACTAAAAACTAAAAATATCTACCAATGTGGGTTAATGCATAATTGCCATATTAAGAAAAAGAGTACTTTTGGTGCCAACAGGGGATACTGGACCACCGACTCAGAGTCCAGTGGCTCCGAGGAGGTGGTCGCAGGCCCCTCTGGGGGTAACTCAGGTGCGTTTAGAGCTACTGCCCCTTTAGAAAATGCACTCGACGGGTGGGCAGGAAGAAACGCACGGGGCAGAGGGAGCAAGAGGAAATCTGTGTCCTGGCGGAATTGAATAGTCCCTCTGTCACTCAGTCTAGTGTGAACACAATCATCAACCTTTCCTCTCATTCTCTATCTCCTGACATGATTTCCATACTTTCCAAGGGTCTGAAATTTTGTATTCCTGAACCTTTTGATTTTGCTGAGTTTAGGGTGGATTTGTTTAAAGCTATCCGTAAGATCCATTTATACAAACATTTTCAGTCTGCACCGGGCAGTCCGGGATCTACTCCGGAGGGGCATATCCCGTGCACTGTTGATAGTAACCACTTCGATGTCATGGGTGCTTTTGACGCAGATGTGGTTCGGGACGCTGAGGTACTCCTCAGTCTGAATGAACCCTATCATGGGTCTAGCCCCAGTTTGGCTACTTCTGTGTTACCAGTAAATAGGTTCACTAAAGGGATTAAATCCGATTTTTATCCCCCCAAGGTACCGGGTAATTTGGTGGACTTGTATCAGGATACTGTCCTTAAAGACATTGAGGCATTGATCTATACTAACCCCACTCAGAATCTGAGTCAGGGCGAATTGACTGCTATTCGCATTATGCGGGGTTGGAAGGACACGGTGTTCCGCGAGGCGGATAAGGGGGGCAACATTGTCCTCCTGACACGGCAACAGTATGTCCAAGAGTGCCTCCGACAGTTATCTGACAAAGCCACCTATACCCCGTTGCCTAGCAACCCCATTCAGGAATTTAAGAAGTCTTTGGTGCGGCTCTTGAACAAGTTCGTTGGTCTAGGTTTTCTCTCGCAGACGCAGGCGGACAAATTGATCCCTCCTTACCCTACGAAGCCTTGCTGGTATTGTATACCCAAAGTCCATAAGAGTAGAGACAATCCCCCAGGCCGTCCTATAGTGGCTGGTATCGGCTCTTTAACGGAGCCTTTATCACACTATTTGGACTGGCTGCTAAGACCCATTCTTAGTCATATCCCCTCTTATGTCCAGGACACTGGTGACTTTCTGGCACTACTTAAAGGTATAACATGGCAGCAAGGCTTCCAACTAACATCAATTGACGTGGAGAGCCTTTATACCCGCGTTCCCCAGCGTTTGGGGGTTCAAGCTGTGAAGGAAATGGTGGCACAGAGTGTGAAGGATGCTCGTTATTGCAATTTTGTGGAGGAGTCCCTTGATTTTGTTCTTTCTAGGAACGCATTCACTTTATTGGACCGTTGGTACTTGCAGTGCGGGGGTACCGCTATGGGTACCCCTGTCTCTTGTGCCATGGCCAATATATTTTTGGGATCTTTCGAGAGCAAGTATGTGTTTTCCGATACCAACCCCTTTTTGAGGTATATTCGCCACTATTTGAGGTCTGTGGACGACATATTCATTGTATGGGATGGCACGGAGGATTTATTCTCTGATTTTGTGTCACATCTTAACAACCCGAATACAATGAATATGTCCTTCACTTCCTCTTTTGGTGGCGATACCCTCAATTTTTTGGACGTTGAGGTTTCCATCAGGGATGGTAATATTCACACTCAATTGTTTAGGAAACCGCCGGCATCCAACTCACTCTTACATTTCCAGAGCGCACACCCCCTTCATACTAAGACGGCTTTACCATACAATTAAATACAGAAAAGTCCGGCTGCAACTGCTACAGATAGGTGCTATCGGGTAATAAATTAGTAACAAGTAATGGGGAACCCGAGCACTCAATAAGAGAGGAGAGGAAAATTTGAATGCAAGTGTTTTTATTCACAACCGACAAAAATTGCAAAATGTGAACCCTGACACAAAAGCAACAAACCAACGTTTCGGTTTATCAGACCTTTCTCAAGGTAGTTGCTTATAATAGAGACACAGAGGTATACGGGTCACAGGGACAGCCGTCAGGGTAGAGGGTAAGTGGAGGGCGTCACATTCAGCATTAAGCGGTATCAGAATGGTGGTGATGTGAGGATTAAACACAGAGGCAGAGGAGGAGAGGAGAAGACGCCTGCTCATAGAGGACCATATAGTGCTGGAACAGCGGTGGCAGTGGTGATGGCTGCCATCACCACTGCCACCGCTGTTCCAGCACTATATGGTCCTCTATGAGCAGGCGTCTTCTCCTCTCCTCCTCTGCCTCTGTGTTTAATCCTCACATCACCACCATTCTGATACCGCTTAATGCTGAATGTGACGCCCTCCACTTACCCTCTACCCTGACGGCTGTCCCTGTGACCCGTATACCTCTGCGTCTCTATTATAAGCAACTACCTTGAGAAAGGTTTGATAAACCGAAACGTTGGTTTGTTGCTTTTGTGTCAGGGTTCACATTTTGCAATTTTTGTCGGTTGTGAATAAAAACACTTGCATTCAAATTTTCCTCTCCTCTCTTATTAAGTGCTCGGGTTCCCCTTGGCTTTACCGTACAGTTAATTTTTGCGGGTACGCAGGGCTAATAGTTCTAAGGAGACTTTTCTCCAGCAGTCAATGGAATTAAAGGAAAGGCTTCAGCAAAGGGGTTACCCTGAGGAGTTGATTGATTCTGCTTTTGAGGGGCTAGATGTGGTGTCCATTGTTCTAATCGCACGGGCCGCCCTGACAGAAAGATTGATGATCTGAATAGATTTGTGTTTAGCTTTCGGTTCGGTCCCTTGGAGCATGTCATTAGGAGAACTTTGTATAGGCATTGGCACATTCTGGAAAGGGATCCTACTTTGGTTGAAATGACCAAGGCTAATCCTTTGGTCTCGTTCAGACGTTGCGTTAACCTACGGGATAAACTAGTGAGAAATAGACTTACCAGCCCCTCTGTGTGGCTCGATAGATGCTGCCCGCCGGGTAACTACCGGTGTGGCAACTGCAGATTTTGTAACCTGCATCTCACTGGCCGATCCCTACAGGTGGGTTCGCATTCACATTCGGTCCTCCAGTTTATTTCTTGTAAAACTAAATTCGTTGTCTATGTGATTTTCTGCCCTTGTGGCAGATTTTACATAGGCAAAACAATCAAATGTTTATACGTCAGGTTTAGGGAGCACTACAATTCGGTAACGTCAGGCAAAGGTTCTCCTAGACTGATTTCTCACATCCGCGAGCATCATAATGGTAACCCTGATGTCCTCCGTTTTGCTGGCCTGCAGAAGGTTGTCCTCCCATCGAGGGGGGGAAACCTTCAGCAACTTTTGCTACAAGTTGAGGCCAAACTAATCTTTTATTATGGAGCTCAGGGGGCATTGGGGTTAAATGATCGCGTGGATCTGTCAGTTTTTCTGTAGGTCCTCCATATGTGTGTGCTTTGACATATTTTGCATATGTATTCCTTCGGTGTCCTTTCTCTCTTCTTTTTTGGTATAATCGTTGTGTAATAACCTTGTTTTTATTGTTTTGTATTGTGGCATGGTGTGTTCCATGTTTTATATGCACATTACATTCTCCTATGTATGTTTTTATGTGGCATGCGACGCACCTGTGAGCACTCCTATAAAGGGGGTGCCGTTGTAGCTCCACATATGGACCTGTGGAAGCCTAATTAGTTAGGCAAAACAGCTGTCGTCCTCTACCTGGGAGCCAGCTCACAGCTCGTCTCCTGCTTTTTACCCTGCACCGTCTAATAAACTAAACATTCCTGCACAGCGGCACGGAGTGCGGTCCCTCATTTCCTTCACTCATCCATTGGTACTTGGACTTTTCTTCTGGACAAGCACCCCCGCTCAGGATACGGTAATTCCCAGCCCTCGACGAGCACACATGCGTTATCGCTGCGTGACATACAGTGGTGCAGCACCCTTCCTATCTTGCTGGATTAATGCATAATTATGAGAAGGCACTGAAAAGTGCCAAGACCTAGTTAGCTATTTCACTAGCAAATTTACAGCAGACACTACTAACAATACCTAAATATTTCTTTCACTGCCTAATTTGGAGCAGGCAGTAATAAGTAGCAATGCTTATTTAGATTGTTCACTTTTCCAGGCACTAACAAGTAGCAATCGCTATTTCTATTATGAAATGCCGATTGCACACACCTTTCCCTACACTGCACATCCCTATTCTACACTATTGCTCTCCTATCTATCTCAACTACATATAATTAAACCCTTAGCTAAGCTAACTTGTTTAGCAGCACCGATGGCAGCACCTTCCCCAAAGTTTAACATTCACAAAATGGTGCCGACGCCACATGTTCACATTTTATATGCAGATGCACATGTGACTAGGCAGCAAATTACACATGCCCTTGTGTCTGAACCTTATGGATGTTTGCTGCACATTTTTGGAAAAAGCGATCAGTGATTGAACAAAACCGAACATTGTCAATTTTTGGATGGAATTTGAAATTGGCAAAACTTTATCGAACAGGTTTGCTCATCTCTACTAATAAGCTCCATCATTACTTAGAATGCCAGGCTGGGGATGGTGGGAAGAAGTGCAGAAGTCAAGACCAGGGCAGTGCAAATCAAAGTACTCATCTCTCCTTTGCTGTGGAATTCAGTCTATTGGCTCTATTATTCTCAGGATCGATGGCGGTCTCTAATGATTTATAATTCTTTGTAGGTTTAAGGAAGTGAGTGACTCATACAGTTTGAATGAAGTGGGAATGAACACTGCCATCTACTGACCAGAGACTATAGGAATAGGAATGGAAAGAATCAACTTAGGAACTAAAGAACAAGATGGCTGGTTGCATGGCAGGAAGAAAAGACTAGTTACACAGGGACATGTGATTTGCTGTGACACAGCAAGAAAATATGACCCCAAGGGCGAAGCCAAAACCTCAGTTATTGCCAAGACTTGTAACAAGTCACATGCAGTGTCATTTTAGCCGACTTACAGCTCTCTCATGGCAGAGTCTATATTCAAGGATATAACTATTTTTTGTAGTGGACTTGTATGGAGGTGGATATATTGCTCAAGTTAGCAGTATGATAGGTAAGCCTAATTAAAGGAATGGACTATAACTCAGGTTATTAGCAGGCCAGGGAGGCCTAACTTAAGACACAAATTATTGCTTTAGTGAGAAGTGAGTCAGGAAGGCCTAATTAAAGGAACTGATTATTGCTCAACTGAGTAGCAGGCCAGGAAGGCCAAATTAAAGGTATGGATTATTGCTGTGGTCAGAAGCAGGCCAGGAAGGCCTGGAAGGCCAGGAAGGCCAACTTAAAAGAACAGACTTTGTTCAGGTGAGCAGTAGGCAAGGAAGGCCTAATTCGAGGGATAGATCACTCAGGTGAGCAGTAGGCTAGTAGGTGTAACTAAAAGGATGGATTATCGCTCAGGTGAGAACCAGGCCAGCAGGGCTTACTAAAGGAATGGACTATCGCTCCGGTGAGCAGCATGCAAGGAAGGCCGAACTAAAGGGCCAAATTATTGTGCTAGCAAGAAGCAGGCCATAAAGGCCTAATTAAAGGAATGGACAATTGTTCAGGTGTGCAGTAGGCCAGGAAGGCTTAACTAAAGGGATGGATTATCACTTTGGTGTGAAGAAGGTCTTATTAAAGGAACAGACTACTGCTCTGGTGAGCAGGAGGCCCGGAAGGTAACTATAAGACTGTGGGTAAGGGACTTACGTTTTCAGCACTACTCCAGTGCTGAGAAAAAAAACAAAACACTGGAGTGGTGCCTTTGATTTACAACAAATTCAAGTGTGTAGTAAATTATCGACTGTGACTTGCGAATTACTATTTACTAGATAATGCAATTTACTTAAAATGTAAATTGTAAATAGTTAATAAATAAAACATTGTTTTACTTTCACCATTGAGTCTACATTTTCTGTGCTGCTCCATTCTTGTACTTGTTTACATAGGCATGAGAAAAAATAAATATCCAGGGAGAACAAATTAGTACATACAGTTATGCTGTTTTGGTAATGAACAGTTTCAATTGTATTCCACATGCAGCAACAAAGGAGTAAACAAGACAAGGATTTTCTAATCAACTCAGAGGAATAGCTGTATACCTTATGGTTTAATATATTTATATATTGAACCCAAATTGATCCATAATTTTGATAAGAGAAGCTGGCATTATCCAGAAATATGATAGTCTCCAGTATACATGTGGCGCCCCTGAGGCTCAGGTCGCCACAGGGTACTGCACCCCACTTAGGGTGTGGTGCTGATCATGGATCCAAAAAAAGGGTGGTACCAGTTTCATCATCCACAACCACATACAAACATGAGTTTCCCCTTCCCTGGGACTGAGCTAGGGTTAGGTATAAAAGGGGTTTCCAACAATGTGGCATTTACAGGATGCCATCACAACAGAGGCCCCAATCCACTAGATTAGGACCTGGGTAGGGGGAGCAGCGGCCACCAGGGAGAGTTATGAGTCACACACACAGTTTACAGTTTTTAAAGAGTTCTCCAGCAGGAGTGACAGTAAGCAGACGTCTTTCCCGGTAGCGCATGTGGAACATATGAGTTTATTGGTCACTAAGAAGGATACCATGTCAGTTCCCCCGGGACCAGCGCTGTTAAGCGTGCAGCACCCTAGGGTGGTGTAATTCCACGTTGCATCACCAGATTCTGCCGGACGGAGAGAGGTTCCATGCTTCTTCGACCGCCCAAGTTTCCGGAGCCAAGTGGCATATAGGACTCTTGGGGCCTAGTTCACAGTCAGACTCAAGGGGATCCCCACTACTGGCATAGGGAAGAGTACTCTACCTAATACGGAAGGGACTCTAAGTGTTTCAAGCCACAGGGACTCACACTAAAAAGTGCAATGAGGACCCACAGACTACTGGACCGGTTCTGACCTCCTGCGGATTCGGGATCGACCTGAGCCCATCACGGCAGTGACCAGTGTGACTGGGCTGGCAGCTGACGTTGTGAGTAAACTACACCCTGAATTCGCAGAGACTGTGTTGGCTCGTCCTTACCGTCGCTGCCACCCAACGGCCATTAAAACCCTCATCATCCACCCAGGGCCTGCTCCGCCTGTGGGGAATGATACCATCCCGGCAGCCACAACACCTGCCCCGGCGAGGAACCTGGCAGCGGCTGCTACTCTTTGGTCGCACACCACAGGTGGCATCACAACAAACTTTAACCAATACCCCGCTTCCCCCACCATTTACTGTACGCCTCAGGGCAAAAGAACCGGGCAAGGGCACCCCGTGACAACGACTGAGCCGACCTGAAACAGGCCAGCGACGAGTAGGTTAACCACCTGCGTCGTAGGGCGCTACATATACATTTCTCCTAATTGAGGTGTTGTGCAATTTTCACCAATTTTGACTTCTGCAGGTGCTATTTCTAATATTCAGTTGTTTTTGAACTAGTAGAAAGAGACTAACTGCAAAAATGTTTTCCTTAGATTAGTCGCCCACCACAGCGCTGCAGCAGGACACTGCTGGGACTTCTCTGTAGGGACCCATCTGGCAACAGGTATGTCAGGTTTACTTTCATAGGAGTCGTGACGCCACTCTCGGTTTGCGGTCAGGGTGAGGGGGTGACCGCCACTGCAGTTTAACGAGTGTCTGGGGCTGATGGTGTCTGCAGTCTGGTGCTATGGCCTCCTGAGTGTGAGGCTGGCCACTGGGACTCGGGTATATGTGTATGGAACCACAGGTCACCGAATAACTCAGTCGCAGTCTAGAAAGTCTTTTAACTTGTTTACTCATGTTCAGCTGGTTTTATGAGGTAACCCGGGCGATGCTGAGATAGACCAGAGGCAACCAGGTATCCTTCAGGCTGGTGTAGGGGTGACTGCTGACTCACCTTCCTAGCACTTCTTGTTTTGGACAACCCCTGACTTAAAGTACCGTGGAATTCATCCAGGGAAGTCGCAGCTGCCTTTTCTCCCCTTTCTGGCCTGTTTGCTGGCAGCGTGGACCAAGGTGGATAGCTTCAGGCTCAATCCTCCTTATGGGCCCCCTCGTTGCTGCTGATGCTTGGGCTCTGTGTTGGTTGGTGTGGAACCTCTTGTCCCACCACCTGCAGGATTTAGCAGACCACTAAATGGATGTCTGGCTCTAGGGACCTGTTCCCCATGTGTGCTTTCATTACCAGGAGTCTTCGTACTCGACTCCTTACTGCGCTCTCTCTTCAGGTGTCTTTCAGACTGACTGTGTGGCAATGTACTCCCCCGTCAGCAACCACTACATGGGCAGGGTCTGACTAGCGTGTCTGCGTGCCCGCTTTCCGCTTCAGACTGACATGTGTCCTCCTCCACTGCTTCTCTCTGACTCACTGCCGCTGCCAGACTAGTTTCCAGTCTCTCCACCGCACCACTAGCTGAGATGTGGAGGCCACGCCCCCTCCTGGGTTTGCCCAGGGGTCCCCTCTAAGATGTGTGTGAGACCTGGTCACTATGTGTCTGTGCTTACACACCCTACTCAGCCTTTGGGATTACCTGTTTCAACTCACCCAGCATGGGTGCAGTACTCAGTGGTGCCTGACCAGGTCAGGGGCACCACATTCCCCCTTGGTTATCAACAGCACGTCCTCAGGCTGCAAAGACAATAAAAGTTTTAATAGAAACTTTTCAATAGAAACTTTAATACAACTTTCCCCACACAGGGAAGGCATTCACATAAAACATCATAAAACATTATACCAGGTACCATATTTCACCACCCACCACCCACAAGTCCGTAACCCACTCAAAAACCTCTCAGAAGGCAGGTCACCGGTCCTTTTGATGACCAGGTCTGGGCCAGCTCTCTCCTAGCCTTTCCTCCAATCTTCCTCTCCTGAGGATGGTGGTTAAAGGTAGGCCTCATAAACAGGCATACCCGCTTCCGCGTGGTGGAGAGCCAGGCCCCATAAACAGGCATGCTCCCTTGTCATTGGCGAGCCAGGCCCCATAAACAGGCATGCTCTGGGCTTTTGGACAGCAGGCTCATCACAGATGTGCTTCCTAGTTTTTGGACAGCAGGCTCATCACAGGCGTGCTTCCTGGTGGTGCAGAGCCAGGCCCCATAAACAGCCATGCTCCGAGTTGGTACCTCTGGGGTAACTTTATACACTGTGAGAGTTTGTGGTTATAGCCAGATCATAACCTTATGGTCCGTAGTTTTAAAGTGCACAAAAACCAGGTGCGTAAACAGGTTAGTATCAAAAACAGTTTTCACAAAAGTCTTTGTGGGTGCATTCTTAAACAGGTAAACGTTGCTTAACTTCAAAACATTTTCTGGAAACTCTTTTTACTGAAGAATTTAGACGGACTTCCTTCTCTCACTGTTGCTTGGCACTGCAGTGCTCTGCTCCTGGGAAGTGGTGTCTTGGATGTTTTGGACTTCTTGGGCACTTTGTACTGTATCTGGAACTTTTTCTTGTGCTGTAACTTCATTGACACCTTGAGCTGTAACTTGAGCTTCTTCTTATGCTTCACCTTGTGCTTCATCTGGTGGCGGTGACTTTGGGGCCCTTGGTGGAAGCTGCAGGGCTGTAGCTTGAGCTCTTTGGGCGGGGCACCACATCTAGGGCAAACCAACCTCTTTCACCCTTGTGCCTGATGAATTCGACCACATCCCCCATGTGTAAGTCACAGCCAGGGTGACCTCTTGGAAGGTGCGACTGCACATCTCTCCTGGAGACAAAGATGCCTTCTTTAACTCCGACCTCCACAATAAAGCCATAAGCTGTGCGCAGGTTGAACTCTTCTACTACCCCACGGTGGAGAGGACCTCTGGCCTGGAACCCGGTCTGCCGCAGGGACTTCTTCTCTTGCAAATCCCTGGCCTCCACTCGCTCCTTCTCACGGGTAGGCTGCACAAGGGGGTGTCTTGACCTCACACGCCGCTGTTCTCTGTGAGCTGGCCTTCTCATGAGTCATCACCATCACTTGGTCTTCAGCCGGCTCCCAGGTCACATACATACTAGGCATGTAGGCTGTTAACTCTTCCTTGGCAGGGAGTGTTGTAACCTCCTCCAGCATTGGTGGGATGACAGCGCAATCTCAGGGCCTCCCTTACACGCAAAAGGTTCCGCGTCCTCCTCCAGCTACTCCGGCAGCTGTTTCGGGGATGAGCTTTCATCAGCTGGCCAGGGTGGTGGAACCCTCTCTGACATATAGGGTGCTGGGACCACTTCAGGTCCGGATGGCAGCCTGGCGACCAGGTACATGTCCACCAGATGGGCTGGGAACAGAGTTTTTAAGTCTCTTTTTAGTTGAGCTGCTTCTTCGGCCGCTTCTGGCAGGAACACATGGCGGCATCCCCAGTCAGCGACTGAGGTGCTGTGACCACTTCTGGTCGGGCAACCACGGTAGATAGCATTGCGACCTGGTCTCGTCTGGCTGGGGTTGAAGGCATTGCGGCCTGGTCTGGCTGTCGGCACAGTTCAGGACGTCGCAGCAGGGCTCACAGCAGGGATTGCAGCTTGGATTGCACCCGGGATAGCAGCGGGCATCGCAGCGGGTGTTGCGTCGGCCTCTGGTAGTAACGCCGACGGGATCAGCACACCCGATTGGGCAGGGGCAGTGTGGGACTCACCCAGGGCTAGGCCGGAGATGCCCTGCAGCAGGGTCGCCATCGCTGGTGTGGACTTCAGATGGGCATGTGCGGCACCTCCACGCGGGCCTCGCTGCACCAGCATCTGCAGATTTCGTATTGCCAGCACCATCTCCTATCTCCACATGGCGATCTCACGTCTGCTCTGCTCCTTCATTCTGTCGGCCATTCTCCCGACTTCAGCCTCCAGCTCTGCGGCGGTCATCGGCCTGGTCCAGCCCAGCTCCTCTCGGACCCTCTCCGATGGCTCCATTCTGCCTTGCACGCTGCTCACCAAGTTCCTTTAACACTCCACGCAGTTTAGTTTCCTGCACCCGACTGCGACATTCCTGGCGTTCAGGGTCAGATCCGCCCCCATCTCTCTTTCTCGCGGGGTCAGAGCGCTCCAGGGGTTCTCGGACAGCCCCACCTCTTCGTGAGTGGTTACTTCTCTTTCCGCAGGCTGCTGTTGTTTCTTTGGCGCGCTTTCCACGGTGGCAATATGGCGGCGTTTCAAACTTTTCAATCGGATCTCCAAGGTCACCTGTTTTAACAGGTCTAGTCCTTATCCTGTTTGGGATGTCAGATGAGTCGCCCACCACAGCGCTGCAGCGGGACACTGCTGGAACTTCTCTGTAGGGACCCTTCTGGCAACAGGTATGTCAGGTTCACTTTCAAAGGAGTCGTGATGCCACTCTCGGTTTGCGGTCAGGGTGAGGGGGTGACTGCCACTGCACTTTAGCGAGCGTCTGGGGCTGATGGTGTCTGCAGTCTGGTGTTATGGCTTCTCGAGAGTGAGGCTAGCTGGCCCCAGGGGCTCGGGTATATGTGTGTGGAACCACAGGTCACTGAATAACTCAGTCGCAGTCTAGAAAGTCTTTTAACTTGTTTACTCATGTTCAGCTGGTTTTGTGAGGTAACCCGGGCGATACTGAGATAGACCAGAGGGAACCAGGTATCCTTCAGGCTGGTGTAGGGGTGACTGCTGACTCACCTTCCTAGCACTTCTTGTTTCGGACAACCCCTGACTTAAAGTACCGTGGAATTCATCCAGGTAAGTCACAGCTGCCTTTTCTCCCCTTTCTGGCCCGTTTGCTGGCAGCGTGGACCAAGGTGGATAGCTTCAGGCTCAATCCTCCTTATGGGCCCCCTCATTGCTGCTGATGCTCGGGTTCTGTGTTGGTTAGTGTGGAACCTCTAGTCCCACCACCTGCAGGATTTAGCAGACCACTAAATGGATGTCTGGCTCTAGGGACCTGTTCCCCGTGTGTGCTTTCATTACCAGGAGTCCTCGTACTTGACTCCTTACTGCTCTCTCTCTTCAGGTGTCTTTCAGACTGACTGTGTGGCAATATACTCCCCCGTCAGCAACCACTACACGGGCAGGCTCTGACTAGCGTGTCTGCATGCCCACTCTCCGCTTCAGACTGACATTTGTCCTCCTCCACTGCTTCTCTCTGACTCACTGCCGCTGCCACACTAGTTTCCAGTCTCTCCACCGCACCACTAGCTGAGATGTGGAGGCCACGCCCCCTCCTGGGTCTGCCCAGGGGTCCCCTCTAAGATGTGTGTGAGACCTGGTCACTATGTGTCTGTGCTTAGACACCCTACTCAGCCTTTGGGATTACCTGTTTCAACTCACCCAGCATGGGTGCAGTACTCAGTGGTGCCTGACCAGGTCAGTGGCGCCACATAAACAGCATGCAAATACATGGTGGATTGCTGCTCTTTTGTATTTATGTAGCACATGTTCAGAAGGAGCAGCAGCATGCAGGACATTATACAAAAGTACTAAGCAGTAGAGTTGAGCGATGTTCGAGGTTCGCCAATTTCATGTTCGAGTGATTTTGGGGGTGTTCGAGATCGAACTCAAACTTGAGCTTTTTGCTAAAAGCTCGACAGTTCGAGTTACGTTCGAGAACGGTTCGATCAGCAAAAGCAGGGCTTTTTACTGCTACAGTGTGCAGGGAGCCATCGCTGGCAGCCTGCGGTAAGCTGGTAACCAAGGCAAATATCGGGTATCCAAGCAAAGCGCTTTGCTTGGTAACCCGATATTTACCTTAGTTACGTGTGCAGGGAGCCGACACTTCCCCGCTGGGCTCCGCCCACTCCTACACTCGGCATGTACACACACACACACACACACACACGCTCACACTCACCTGTCCCCAGCCATGCAGTCCCCGGCACTGACGTCCTCCACGCCACATGGCCCCGGTAGGCTCCACCAACTTCGCACTCCGCCACCCGCACACATGGCCCCACTAGGCTCCACCCACTTTGCACTCTGCCGCCCGCACACATGGCCCCACTAGGCTCCACCCACTTCACACTCCGCACACATTACCCCGCTTAGCTCCACCCACCTGACACTCTTCACGCATTACCCTGCTTGGCTCCACCCACCTGGCACTCTGCACACATTACCCCACTTGGCTCCACCCACCTGGTACTCTGCAGACATGGCCCCACTTGGCTCCACCCACCTGGCACTCCGCACATATTACCCCACTTAGCTCAACCCACCTGGCACTCTGCACACATGGCCTCACTTAGCTCCACCCACCTGGCACTCTGCACACATTACCCCGCTTAGCTCCACCCACCTCACACTCCGCACACATTACCCCGCTTGGCTCCACCCACCTTGCACTCTGCACGCATTACGCCGCTTGGCTCCACCCACCTCGCACTCCGCACACATTACCCCACTTGGCTCCACCCACCTGGCACTCTGCACACATGGCCCCGCTTAGCTCCACCCAACTCGCACTCCGCACACATGGCCCTGCTCAGCTTACCTGCTGTGATGAAGTCCCGCCCTCTCAACCTCAGCGCTGTCACTGTCCTCCATGGCCGCCGCTTCACATTTCCTCTCTCTGCCGACACAAGACTGTGACTAGCGGTGACGTCACAGGCTCCCGCGATACTTGGCTGTGAAGGTGGCGGTCATTGAAGTCAGTGACAGCTCTGCTATCAGCAGTGCAGGAGATCGTCACCGCAGGTAATGTACCTCGCTCCTGACAGCAGCACTTGTCATGCCCTGTAGTGACCTGGGCTGACCTATTGATGTTAGCTCAGGTCACTGCATTGCTCTTCCAGTCAATATGGAACCTTCTGTTCTTCATTGACTGGGACAGTGACTATGGTATGGATCGTCATGGGAACCCCTTGGATTACAGCAGACTCTTTCTAATAAATTGGTGAAAAGGGAGTGTTTTGGGCAGTGTTTTTTCAAATAAAAATGTGTTTGTTGTCTATATTTTTTTATTACTGACTGGGTTGGTGATGTCGGGTATCTGACAGACGCCTGACCTCATGAACCCCGGGGCTTGATGCCAGGTGACATTACACATCTGGTATTAACCCCATATATTACCCCCTTTGACACCGCACCAGGGCACGGGATGAGATGGGGCGAAGCACCAGGATTGGCGCATCTAATGGATGCGCCACTTCTGTGGCGGCTGCGGCCTGCTATTTTTAGGCTGAGGAGAGTCCAATAACCATGGACCTCCCTAGTCTGAGAATATCAGACCCCAGCTGTCCGCTTTACCTTGGCTGGTGATCCAATTTTGGGGAAACCCTCATGTGTTTTTTTTTTTAAATATTTATTTAATTTAAAATAACAGCAGAGGGTGCCCTCAGTTTTGGATTAACAGCCAAGGTGAAGCTGCCAGCTTTGGTCTGCAGGCTGCAGCCGTCTGCTTTACCCTACCTGGGTAGCCTAGAGTGAACATGTGACCGTGTCATGTAGGTTGAAGCTATGGATCCTGGGTAAATTTATGTATTTTCCCTCCTTCAGTTTTTTTGCAGTGCGCAAAAAAACGGAAGGCACACGGATGGAATACGGACCGTATACGGAATGGAAACGGATGCCACACGGATGCACCCGTGAAAAAAAAGGACCGTTTTTTGCGGCCTGCAAAAACGGATCGGTCGTGTGAATGAAGCCTTATTCTGATCTGCCGTTTATAAACAGCTGGCAGAAATAAGTGAATAGCGCCCTCCAGCGTCAGAAAATCTCAGGGGTTTCAGGGGTAGGTAGGGGTAGGATTCAGGCTATTTTTTCCGGTCCCCGCTCACGTGATCACCGGTATACACCGTATACCGATGATCACGGTACAGCAAATGACAGCGCCGGTAAAAAATGATTTATCTTCCATCTGGCATGAACAAACATGTCAGATAGGAGATAAATATCCTCCCCGGTCCCCTCCGGTCCCTCGGTGTTGCCAAAGTGCTCCGCCCCCCCCCGACCTCCTCCCGGGAATCCAAGATGGCCACGCGCACAGCAGCGCACCGGCCGCATTCACCCTACTCCTCTGATTTCTGTCACATGTGCCATGACACATGCGACAAAAAACTCTTCCCCAGGCCCTGCCAGGTCACCCCCTATAACACCACCGGTGTTCCCCGATGTCCCACGGTACCTGTGCAGCGTTGATCCCCCGCGGCCCCCTACTTCACAATAGACGCTGCCGCATGCACAGAGCGGCTGTCAGCTCAGCTTCCTGTGTTCAGACACAGTGAGTGGTGGTAACCATGCATCTGTAAGCTACTGCAATGCCCTGCTCATGAGGTAAGGAACATAGTTGATCAGGAGAGCTATACTACATTTCCAAATGGAGGTATTTTATTTTATAGCTGCCCTGCTGAACGACTACCAAACATGAGAGTCCGTTATACGCCACAAGAAAACATGTCTAAATAGCGAGCTCTGTTGTTTAGTATTCATTCAGCAGCATACCTGGACTTAAAGGGGTATTCCATCTCCAAGATGCTATCCCCAATATATAGTAGGTGGAATAGCAATAATTTCAGCAAATACCAATATTTGGAAATGTAGAATAGTTCTCCTGATTAGGCATGCCCTTACCTCATGAGAAAGGCATTGCAGCTTTGTTAGCAACACTTACAACATGGACTCTGCTGCTGTGGACCCGGGGAGAGTGGGTGCAGATTCATTGCACCCACACTCCTCACATGGAGGGTCTGCACTCCTAAAAAATGGGGGATACGTTCCCTGAGCGTGTCCCCCCTATTCTAGACGGTCCAGAGTCATCGTGGGACCCCCTTATTTTTTTTCCTTACAATAAATTGGTAAAAGAGGGAATGTTTTGGGGAATATGTTTTCAAATACATTTTTTTTGTCTATTTTGTTTTGTTAGTACTGACAGTTTGTGATGTCGGGTATCTGATAGACGCCATGACATCACAAACTGCTGGGCTTGATGTCAGGTGACCTTACAGCTAGTATCAACCCAATTTATTACCCCGTTTGCCACTACACCAGGGCACGGGATGAGCTGGGGTGAAGCACCAGGATTGGCACATCTAGTGGATGCGCCACTTCTGGGGCACCTGCGGCCTGCTATTTTTAGGCTGTGAAGTGCCAATAACTATGGACCTTCCCACCCTGAGAATACCAGACCACAGCTGTCCGCTTTACCTTGGCTGGTGATCCAATTTGGGGGGGATCCTACTTATTTATAAAATAATTATAAAAAAAAAGCCTGGGGTGACCTCCACATTGGATCCCCAACCACGGTAAAGCTGCCAGCTGTGGTTTTCAGGCTACAGCTGTCTGCTTTACCCTAGCTGGCTATCAAAAATGGGGGGACCCCACGTCAATTTTTTTTTTTAACTATTTTTTTTAAATAAAAAAAAAATAATGGGCTTCCCTGTATTTTGATTGCCAGCCAAGGTAACACCAGGCAGATGGGGGTGGCAACCCGTAGCTGTCTGCTTTAACTGCGCTGAGAATCAAAAATACCGCGGGGCGCTACATCATTTTTTTTAATGATTTATTATTACAGCATTGTCATGTCAGGCAATCAAAACACAGGGAAGCCCATTTTTTTTAGTTATTTAAATAAATAATAAAAAAAAAATATCTGGCCTCCCGCTTTTTTGTATTGCTAGCTAAGAGTAATCCAAGCAGCTACTGGCTGCTAACCCCCACTGCTTGGTGTTACCTTCACTGTCAATGGAAAATCCAGGGAAGCATTTTTTATTTTTTTTTCCCAAAAAAAATAACAAAAAAAAAATGACGTGAGCTACGCCATATTTTTGTATGCTAGCCAGGTATAACAGGCAGGTACGGGCTGCCCCCAACCCCCAGCTGCCTATTTGTACTTGGCTGGGAACTAAAAATATAGGGAAGCCCTTTTTCAAGTATTTCATGAATTTCATGAAATGATTAAAAAAAAGACACGTGGGCTTCGCTCCATTTTTTTTACAACTAGGCAGCTGGGGATTGGAATCCGCAGCACAGGTTAGCCCGAGGTTTCTGGGCCCCTCTGATGCGAATTGCAGTCCGCAGCTGCCCCAGAAAATGGTGCTCTCATAGAAGCGCCATCATCTGGCGCTGTATCCAACTCTTCCAGCTGCCCTGGTGACGGTGGCTGGCTGGGTAATAATGAGTTAATACTAGCTTTGTTTTACTAGCTAGTATTATGCCAGAGATTCTTAATGTCAGGCAAGTTTGACCCAGCCATTAAGACTCTCCAATAAAGGGTTAAAAAAAAGACACCACACAGAGAAAAAATACTTTAATAGAAATAAATACACAGACACATTAGAGACTCCATGTTTATTACGCCCTCTTATGCCTCCACGATCCTGCTCTTCGGTCTTTTTTCTCCTTCAACACATTCAGCTCTGCTCCATCAGCAGCACTGCATGGGAGAAAGACACTTCTCCCCATGCAGGCTTTTCACTCCGTGAGTGATCAGTGCTGCTGGCTGTTAGCGGTACCGTCACCGCTGACAGACGGGTTGCCATAGCAATGGTGCTCCGATCACCTGATTCCAGGTTCCGCCTAGGCTGTTAGCGGTGACGTATGGCAACGGTGATCTCCGTTATTTACCGGCTGTGTCAGTCGGTCAATAATGGAACGGGGAAGCAGAACGGGGAGTCGACCGTGTGCCAGAGCTTGTCGCACCGTGTACCGGAGAGTGTAATGACAGGACCTAGGACAGGACATGACGTCAAAGCCATGTGACCCGTCTGTAGCCAATGAGATAATAGACACGTGACTGGTCACATGGTTATCTTGACGTCACGATAGGTCCTGCATCACTGCTGGTTACCGGGAGGACGCAGAGATTACCGATGGAAAAGCGGCGGGAGACAGAGTGCAGGATGCATCACGGGCACCGGTAAGTGTTATGGCAATATTTATTAACTGTATGTGTACATTTATAATGTGTTTTTAGGTGTTTTTGATTGCCTCCCATTGTTTTCAATGGGGTTCGAGAGGTTCGTCGAACGGCTCGTCGAACGGAGCACTGTTCGACGAACTGAACCAAACTCGAACTCCAGGAGGGTGGCTCATCTCTACTAAGCAGTGTATCTGTGAATCCAGCAATGGGGGTGAGGTAAAACAATATAGAAATATCTAGAACTGGACTATGTATGTCTGTGCCTTTCTCACTTTGCTTCACATTCTGCTCTTCCCTCTCTCCCCATCCTATTGATGCATGCACAGATTATTAAAGCAAAGGTGGACACATTTACCATATATTTTTTGGACTATATTATGCACCAGACCATAAGACGCATCAAGGTATCAGAGGAGAAAAATAGGAAAAAAAATGTAAGTAAAAAATATGGTCATGATGCACTGTTAGGGGAGGATCTGCAGATAACATTGTTATGGGGTAACGTCCCCCAATTCTGTACTAATGCTCCTTCCTGGTGTATAGGTCCCCAATGCTGGTCTCCCATGCTGGACCCCTTCCTGGTATTTATGCCCCCCATCCTGGGCCCCATCCTGGTATATGCTTCCCCTATCCTGGTATATGTTTCTCATCCTGGGCCCATCCTGGTATACATGTCCCCCATCCTATTATATATGTCCTCCAACCTGGTATATATGTACCTCGTCCTGGAACATATGTTCCCCATCCTGGGCCCATCCTGATATATGTTCCCCATCCTGGTATATATGTTCCCCATCCTGGTTTATATGTTCCCCACCCTAGGTCCTTTCCTGGTATATATGTTCCCCATCCTAGTAAATTAAAGGGAAATTAATATTCACTGTTCCCCACACCCATAATTCAGCCCACCTTTCAGCACCAGCATCAGTGATAGTAAAAATCTTCACAGTCATTTACTATAACCATCCTCGATGCCAAGAGCTTGGCTGGATTATGGGCGTGGTGACCCGTGAATATTAATTTCCTTTCAATGGGGAAATTAATATTGACTGCCCCTGCTGCCACTGTCTTCCTGTAGAGGTAACCCTGCTTCTGTTTTCTATGATCCTGCTCCACCACCACCCCCCCTAGCCCTACTTAACAAGCCAGGTACATTCAAACTATAAGGCTATGTGCGCACGTCGCGTAAAAACATGCAGTTACGCTGCGCTTTGTAGCGCAGCGTAACTGCATGCGTCCTGCGTCCCCTGCACAGTCTATGGAGACTGTGCAGGGGCCGTGCGCACGTGGCGTCTCAGAGCGCAGCGCTTCGGCTACTGCCGAAGCGCTGCGCAAAAAGAAGTGACATGTCACTTCTTTCCTGCGCTTTGCCGGCAGCTCCTGCTCTGTCTATGGGAGGAGCTGCAGGCAGAGCGCATGGAATCGGCGCTCACTACGGACATTTCTGCAGCGATCTAAAGCGCACATGTGCTCTTCAGATCGCTGCAGAAATTTCTGCAGGGCTTGTACGCAACGTGCGCACATAGCCTAAGACTCAGCCCCACTTTCCTCCCAAATTTGGGGAAAAAAAGTGTGTCTTATTATTCGAAAAATACGGTATTTTAAGCTAGAGAAAAAAAAATTATATTCAAAGCTATTAATAAGGGAGTTAGGATTCCTGCCCTGAAGCTTTTATTGAAATTCTCTACAACCAAAATATAACCAGCAAAGAGATTGTGCTGATCGTCATTTCTTAATTGACCTACACTGTTGTTTTAATCTATTTTCCTACCAGCTTCCATAATATAGTGCCAATATCTGACTGCTCTTTTCCTGCCAATTCTATTTTATTTATCAAGCTGCTTTGGGGATTAAGGAAATCTATTTCCTGTGCATAGGCCAAAAAGACTGATGTATATGGGATATTTTCTTTAAACTCAAAGTGATACTTTGCCCTGAGCTCTACAATTTATATTATTACCCTTAAAACATCTTATTAAGGCTGAAGCTTAATTATTACCAACCTTTAACTACTTCTTTTTTGTTCACATTAAGAAAATGGGAAGAAAGAGCAAATAGCCATTTAGTTTTAGCGGTTCCAGAAGAGTTTGGAAATGTGGCAGAAAGCCAAACAATTCTGTGAAATAAAGACAACTAGATTCAAAGGGAAAGGATGCTTTTCTTGAGACGGAAACACATCTAGATGTTTGGAAATATGTAGGCTGTAAGACTGGATTTATTGTGTACCAACGCTAGTTTAATTCTACTGTATACTCATTAATGATTGGATAATGTACAGAGTTTTATGATATATGAATATTTACACAGTTAAGGTTCCACATAGGTTACACATTTCTGTTTATTAGACACTTGAATCTTACTGTGTGGAAACATACAGTAAGGAGTGTGGTACATGAAAAGTATTATACAGGGGTCAATAACTAACTATTGATATGATAGTTATCATCTAGAAGAGTTTTAGTTCTAACTTTGGGTGGTTGAAATGACCTCATGTAGAGGGAAGCAAAATCTCTTGCATATTACACCCTGGTTGTGACGATAAAGGCCCCCAGTTGTCCATCTTTGAACTGTGTAAAAAAAATCCAATTTATATAAACAATATGGTGGAGGTCACATAATTTTGTTTTACGACTGCCTTAACTCTGCGCATTCATTGCTTATACAGACTTGGGCATCTCCGCTAGGTTTTTGCACTATGTCTGTGAAAGTAAGGCCGGAGACATACTTGCGAGAGACTCGTGCGAGTCTCGCAGCGCATCACCCGGCACGGCCACACACTCTCCTGACAGAAGCGGGTTAGCTGCATGTATTTTTATGCAGCTGAGATGCTCTAGTTCGGGTGATGCGTTGCAAGACTCGCATAAGTCTCTCGCAATTATGACTTCGGCCTAACAGACAGTTTCAGGGACTGCACTACAGTGAAGAGAGGTGAGGAGGTGGTCATGGGATTATTCCAGATGACCTTCTGCCCCCCCTTGCTACAGTCATATGAAAAAGTTTGGGCACCCCTATTAATGTTAACCTTTTTTCTTTATAACAATTTGGGTTTTTGCAACAGCTATTTCAGTTTCATATATCTAATAACTGATGGACTGAGTAATATTTCTGGATTGAAATGAGGTTTATTGTACTAACAGAAAATGTGCAATCCGCATTTAAACAAAATTTGACCCGGTGCAAAAGTATGGGCACCCTTATCAATTTCTTGATTTGAACACTCCTAACTACTTTTTACTGACTTACTAAAGCACTAAATTGATTTTGTAAACTCATTGAGCTTTGAACTTCATAGGCAGGTGTATCCAATCATGAGAAAAGGTATTTAAGGTGGCCACTTGCAAGTTGTTCTCCTATTTGAATCTCCTATGAAGAGTGGCATCATGGGCTCCTCAAAACAACTCTCAAATGATCTGAAAACAAAGATTATTCAACATAGTTGTTCAGGGGAAGGATACAAAAAGTTGTCTCAGAGATTTAAACTGTCAGTTTCTACTGTGAGGAACATAGTAAGGAAATGGAAGAACACAGGTACAGTTCTTGTTAAGCCCAGAAGTGCCCAAACTTTTTCATATGACTGTATTTTCTGTGCAGCCGCTGAACTTGCTTGTTGCATTCATCTTCATCATACTAATTGTATTGACACAGGTATTGTAGGAACCATTGTTTTTACAGCATTAATGTGGACACGTAGGGGCCTTTATTGGAGTATGATGTGTTAATGTGTCGCCCGTGGATAAGGGGTACTCAGATCCAGGCCACGAGGTCACTTCTGTGGGTATCACGGTGGCGTGACCCGGTCTGTGATCCCAGGCTCCACAGTAAAAGGGGATTTGGTAAGGGAGATTGTCCGTGACGCCACCCACGGTTGTGGTGAGATTGGAACACCACCGCTGCTCTGGACGGGGATCCCGGAAGTGATGGTATGGAGCAGCTAGATGTTAGTTCTTCCCTCCGTGGGTAGGGGGTTGGTTGTCCCGGGGCCTGGTGAGGTAGGTGGATGGGTAGCAGGCGGGTTACGGGGCCTGGTGAGGTGCAGGGTCGCGGGGGCAGCGCGGTGCCGCACGGCACGGTGGTACTCACTCAGCCGGTAATGACGATGACACAGTTCTCAGTAAAACACACGGCTGGATGGACGGGTCCCACAGACGGCTGCGGTTGTTGTTTCTCCCCTGACCCAGTTTGGTGGTATAAGTCCTTTCTTTCACCTCCGTGCACACTACTCCTGCGTTCCGGTTTCCAGCTGGCTCCCCGGTTCAGTACCGGTGGGCCACCGCCCAGCCCCGGCTACCTACGGTTCCACCAACTGTCTTCCTGGCTCCCTGCAGATGGCCACTACCGTCTGCCTGACTTTCTGTACGAGGGCCCTCGGCTCCAACCTAGGCCCCTGGCTATGTCTGCCTCTCTGCAGACCTCCTCTCTCTTCCTCTGCCTGAACTTGACTGGGCTTGTTTCCTGCCTCAGGTCAGCCAAACTCCTGGGTGGGCGTCTCCATCTCCTGACTCCGCCCACCTGGTGTGTCTGTCTGAGCCCGAGGAAGAAAGCAGGTCACTTTGGGGATGTCTGCTGTGAACTGCTGGGGGTGGGTGTGTGTGTGTTGTTATCTGTGGCCCCTGGCTTGTCCAGGGCGCCACATTCCCCCTTAGCAAAATGCAGACCGTCAGCGGGCTGCCCGTCCATCACCGGTTTTATTTTTCTTTTAACTGCAAAAAGAATAAAACATCAAAACACAAGCATTACCTTGCAAACCTCCCACAACGGGATGCACATTACTTCAACGTTGCAACAAAAATAAACACTTTTA